>NC_056747.1:279959881-280216384 GCF_019279795.1 Protopterus annectens
TATTTTTCTTTAATGGTGAAACTGAAAAAATCATCATCATCATCTGAATCCCTTGTTGTGTAAGAAAGACAATACAGTTATTTATATTAAAAACTATTACTTCAAACATCTTCGCCTGGGAGTGAATTAGATATGATATTTGTAGACTGAGGATTATGAACAAGAATTAGGAAAACATGTTTCTCGCAGTGCACAATTCAGTATTTCCAAGCACTTTGCTTGAATCAGCATAACAATAAAAAGGATAAACTTGGACTCAGTTTCATCTTAGGTGTGCAAGTATTGGGGCTTGAAATTTAAAAAACCCTGAGCACAGGGCAATGGACAAAAGACAAGGCTATAAAGTAAAAATGAGAGCTGTTTACCTTGAGCCTCAGGATATTTTCCATACGACTTCAAAACTGTGGTGTTAAGGCAGACATCCCACATAGTCAAAGTTACTAGAAAAGCATCTTATTGCAGGAGTGGTAAGAGGGTTTGCAGGGTTAATATATTCACAGTTCTTCTTAACATAGTCAGGTCTATGGGATATAAGAGAGGCCTCTATTGTTTTTATTCTTCAGCATTCTTCCTCTGAAATTGGTTTTATTCTCCAGATATCCAGGTTTTGAAGAACTGGCCAGACCCAAGGAATCTGATGCCTTGCAATAAATAAATAATAATGATGGAGACTTGTATTAATTTAATATAAAACTCTAATGAGTTCCAACTTGACACTACCTCTATGACCCATTGATGTGTACCTCTATAACCCATTCATCTGTACTGTACTATATGGGGTAGAGCAGGGGACAAATAATGATCAGATATGATTGGATAACTATGTGGAAAGGCTCTGTCCTGCTAAGAAGGGAACTGTATTTTTTTCTGCTGTCGTCTCCTGTTCCTTTATGCATGCTGTTTATTTTCAAACTCCTGTTGTTACGATCCTGTTCTTGTGTCATTTGCTTCTTGTAGAATGGACAGTGTTTTGAAGGCTTATTTCTAGTTTATTAGGGAACGTTAGGGGAAACATTTGTTTAAAGGCTCTGTATTATTTTCTAATGTTCTCCTAAATGCTGCAAAACCTTATGATGTGACATCTCAAAAAGCTTTTTCAAGCCAAACATTAAAAATCTTGGTCCTTTATCATGGTTGGCTCCTAATAACAGAATTCAAAGCAGCAGCCTAGAAACAGGCATTGATCATATTGCAACCACGTATACCCAAATAAGCTTCTTCTTTAAGAGGTTTAGGATTTTCAGTTCATGGCATGTAGAATATGAATTCCAACCTTAATACTTCCCCAGTTTAGTAAATCATTTTATTCCCAACTCTTAGATGCTTTTGGCTATATCTATCTATCTATCTATACACACACATACACATACACACACACACATACACACATATATATATATATATATATATATATATATATATATATATATATGGGTTCACTTTATAACATCGAAATACTGAAATGTCGAATTTCAGTATCTCGAAGCTATAAAGTCGAATGTTTGAAATAGCAAATGTTCATAATCGCGAATTTCACATATGTCAAATATATGTTGAATTTGCGGTTATGAAGTTGCGCTACGTAATGTCCGGGTTTGTGTTTTGGTGGTGCATGGTGTCGTGTGTGGATGTAGGTGTTATGTCAGGTAAGTGAGTGTTTTGTAAGGGTTTTGAGTGGGAGTTAGAGTGTGTGTGAGGGATTGGAGAATGTGCGTGTGTGAGTGAGCTTTTGTGCTGTGTTTGTGCGATCTCGGAGTTAGTATATATAATTGGGGGGGGGGGCAGGGGGGCTTGCCCCCCTGCTTATGTGTGTGTGAGTTGTGTATGTGTGTTTTATTTTGTTTATGTTGTGATGTGGGTGTTGTGTTGTATGTTTAGTGTAGTGTGTGCGGTGTTTTCGGTTATGTGGTTTCACGGTTTTTGTTTGTCTGTGTTTTGTGGATTCGGTTTTATAGTCTCGAGATACTGAAATTCGATATTTCAGCATTTCGAGGTTATAAAGTGAATCCATATATATATATATATATATATATATATATATATATATATATATATATATAATCCGTACTATTGAGCGAACGTGTGGTTAAGTAAGGGTGAAAATGTGGGGAGATGGCTGTTGAAATGATGTCCTGTATCAGAAGACTGTATTGAACAGACTAGTAATCAGAAACAGCAGGCAAAAGATTTTGATTCTAATATAGTCTTGTTAGTAAAGATAAAAGTGCTCAGTCTAATAAAGGTTCTTTGAGTGGCTCCTGAGGTATGGTGTATTTTTTGTTCATTTGATTGAAATGACTAGTGTCATATGCACATAATGTTTAGCATTTAAAGCCTAGTTCAAACACTTCAAAATATTAACATTCAAGGACAGTACAGTGTGCGTGTGCATCAGATCACAACTACACCAGAGCTCCAGACTTTCACTTCGCTGCTTATATAACTACACTGATATTTCAACTGCTCATTTACATTTAATGCATATTTCATAGTACTTTAGTGATATGATTAGTTCAGCTAAATGCTTAGGTTGATCTAATGATAATATAAGGCTTTTTACTGCACTAATAACATCATATTCACACATTTCTCTTAATAGTATTAATTGACCTGTAATTTCTTGTTCTGGAATAGAATAAATTTGTGCCACTAGTTATATTAATTGCTGCTTTCACTAATTTTATATTCAGTAAATGTTCTGAGAATGTTAAAATGAACATTTAAGAAACTATTTTTGCATCAGCTTGTTTACAGCTTCTTTACTCAGTTTTATGAAAATATGATACAATGGCACATTTACAGATGCAAAGTTTATGTTAAAGACAGAACACCAGTCTGAAATATCAGTGTTCACTACCATTACATTTCTGAAAAAATAAAGAATTCTCTTGTAGGTAGTGTTTTTTCTTCTCTCCTTACATACATTAGGCATCAGTGACTGGCAAAGCTCTATAAAACTGGATGCAGAATGAAGTCCCTTTATGCATACAATGACTTTATACTTGTGTTTATTTTTTGTTATGGTAATCTTTTTCATACAGTTTATTCAGGTTTTAAAGAAATATTCAAATGATAAAGAAAATAAGTACTACAATAACAAAAATCTGTCTATTTATGAAATAAGTCATTGTTTTTATTGAGTTCAGATCATGCCTAAATGATAGGGAATTCCACCTTTTAAGGTGCAGAATAAAATCATATTAATACAAAGAATTATTGGCTACTGTAATTTATTTCCACTCATAGTGCTTTCTGCTTTAATATTGTTCGATGACTCCTTTTCATAGGTGAATCGTTCGCATTATTTGAGCTTTTGCTGGTGATTTACTTGGATCTGAACGTTATTAGTCTGATATCAGAAAAACATTACTGAAGAGGCAACGTGTTAACCAGAGGGTGTCCTGATATTTCATATTTTGGTACTCCCAGTTTGAAGCAATATGGAGGCAGAAGTAAAACAGCAACTCAGCATTAACAATAGTGTGGTCACATTAAAATAATGAAACATTTTAAAAGATTTGCAAAAGGAAGGGACTCCTCTTGGAAACTGTGCTTAGTCATAGAGGTGAATCCACTTTTATTAGAAAAGCTTTCCTAGTTATAGATAAACAGAGAACATGAATCCCACCCCTTGTTAAGGGACTGATATTTATTTATGTGTGTGTGTGTTTATCTGTCTATATATATATATATATATATATATGTACATACACACACACACAAACACAGATATATATATTTTATTTATTTAACATTTGTTGACCAGGAAAGTCTGACTAGGACAGAGCCCATTTGCCTATTTTCAGCAGAGGCCCATGGAGAAATGCTCAAGATGCCATGTCTTTAGAATGTGGGAGGAAACAGGAGCACTAGGAGAAAACCCACGTGAATGCAAGGAGGACATGCAGGCTGCACACAGAAGGCACCCCAGCCAGGAATTGAAACGGAGTACCTCTTGCTGTGAGGTGACAATGTTAACCGTTGCACCACTGCGCCACCCAATATAATACACACTCACACACATACACATTTTAATTTAAGATGATCTGATTTTCTTCAATAGATTCATTAGTTTTCTGATTACCTACTTTTTCCTATACAGGGTATTGGAGGACTTCGAGCCTACCATGTTTAGCATTGGGCACACCGTAGAGAATCAGTGTAAACTTACTTTCACACATACAAGCATCTGTGGGTAATTCAGAGGCTCACCAGTTCAACTCCCGACATGTCTTCTGAATATGGGAGGAAACTGTAGACTCCAGTAAATATCCATGTAGACAAATGGAGAGCATACAGATTCTTCATAGAAAACAACCCCACCAGAATCTGAATTGGGGCAGCAAGCACTGTGGGGCAACAGCTCTTTCAGTCAAGCCACTGTGCCACCATAATGGGAAAATAGGTGTGCCTATGCAGTATTCAGGGTGAGTTGTGGCTAAATAAGGTGATCAAACTGTAGCACTTTTAGGGAAGGACAGAATGACACATGAAATAGAAATAGATTGGTCTGTCTTACCATACATTTAAACAGTGCATCATCTGAAAGAGACTGACATGCAGCACTAAGCTGGATTATTATCTGATGGTTTCTGATACACTACATGGGGTCCTTACCATGCCAGTTTTAAGGGTTATTGTATTGGGCTTGGAAACTGCTGGCTGGCATTTGAGTCCCTGGTTTTTGAAGGACCTTGCACATAAGCAATGGGCGATCATAACAGGAGATCAGTTTTCACAGTGGACATTGAGGCATGTAAAGCCCATGCAAGAGGTTATATTAGAAGCTGCATATGAGTTGAGATGAAGTTGCTGAGTAAAGATATAAAATGTGTTGAGAGAGAAATATTTAACTTGCAGAAATCAAAAAAAGGGGTTCTCATTTCTACAAGCACTTCTTACCCTAGCAAACACTGACATATGCATTGTCATGGGGACCGGGTTTATGACCAATGAGAGCACTCCATCAATACATGGCTTCAGTCCCCACCACATGTTTAGGCCCACCACATTAGATGAAGGCATTAGATGGTGTCTCTACATTTTTTTAAACAATTCACCTCCAGACTCATTAGACAATATAATGACTTGGAACTCCTTCATATCCAACCTATCTTTAGCAAAACCCCTTATCATATCACAGCTAAATATAGGACTCCTTCTATGTATCTCTTGTCCCATACCTCCTACCTAACCAATATGGTGTGGCTATGCATTAAACCAAACACCATTCTCCTAGGAGACTTCAACATGTTCAACCACGTATGCCCAGAAGTTTCTGGAATTCATCAATACAAACTCTCTGGACCAGTTAGTTTGTACTTCAACCAGGAGCAATAAAATCCTGGACTTGGTCCTTACCAATATGGGACAACTTTTCTCCCCGCCAATTGTAACTTTCTCCCTTGTCAAATTAGAACACAAAAACGTCACATTCATCTTAAGACTGAATCCAGAAGCATCTTCCAATGCATCGTCATTCAGAGATTATACTAAGAATTATCTACTAAAACTGCCTAATGACTGGGCTAAATTCAAAAGCCCTTTCCATCCTGATGATCCCATAGCCTATGTGGAATCCTTTACTGCCAAATTCTATGCATATGTATATAAATATCTGCAGAGATGCATCTGTCCCACTCAAAAATTAATATAATGCCAAATGCAAAAATAAACTTTCCTGGTGGAATCCTAATAATAAACACGCTCTATAATAAAATTAAAAAAATCACTGTATAGAAAAATAAATTTAATTTTCAAGATGGCAATAATACTCTTGCTATACTTAATAAGGAACTCTGGACCTTGATCAAATCAAACAAAGCCAGATGTGAGGTAAAAATAGCTGATAACCACAAAACCGTCCTTAACTATGTTAAAAATCTCAGAAACAATGTCCACCTAATAGTAAAGATATCATATTATCTGACCAAGGGGGACATAGACAATCCACTAGCACACAAATTTAGATCAAACTTCACTCCTCTCTTCCATTCTATATTCCCATATGACATATCTGTAATTACACATCCTCAAGTCTCCCAAGAGCAAGTCCTCAGGTCACTATTCAAGGCTAAAAATACTACTTCTATGTGGCCAGGTAACATACCAAGTTGCCTACTTATCTGCTTGAAACATGACTTGCCAGACTCCCCACCAGGTTTTACTCAATATCAGTCGCCAAACAGGCTTTATGCCAGGTGAATGGAGTGTAGCAACAGTCATCCCCTTGTACAAAAATTGGGTGTAAATGTACCTGGGTAATTACAGACCCATAAGCCTGACAAGCCTCATGTGTAATGCTATGGAAAGGATCATTATGTTATTAATAAATAAGGACACAGGTAACCAACAAATTCTCAACCCGAGCCAGTTCGTATTTGTCAATGGCAGATCGTGCCTACTTATCTGGTTGATTTTTTCAGAAAGGTTACTGAAGCAATGGATAGTGGTAAATTAGTATACACTACACAGCTAGTCCTCACAAAGGTGTTTGACACAATCCCACACTCTGGTATTGTAGATAAACTCTCCTAGCTGAATGTAAATCCTGCATATACCTTTTTGGATAGCATATTGGTTCATAAATATAAACCAGGGAACTGGAGTAGGTTGCTGCAAGCCCTCCAAAGGTCCTGTCACTATTGGTGCACCCCAGGATTCAGTCCTTGGGTCATTTACTTCTGAAAGCAGTCATTGCCTCCCTCTACTCTTCCCTCATTAGGCCAGTCATCGAGTACAATGCCCCATTTGGCATGTACCTCACTAGACACCTGCAACAACTGGAGAGGCTTCAAATGTACCTCACAAAGAGGATCCTAGGCCTTTAACATTTGTCCTCTATGGACAGACTCAAAAAAGTCCAACTATTCTCTGTCTCATATCGCCTACTTAGAGACGCTCTCTTCTTGACTTACAAAAGCCATGTCTGACCCATCTCTGTTATAAATGCTACATCTAAAGAAATCCCAATCCCTCCACACCACATGCTCCAGAGACCTGTACCTCATTACCACAATCAACAAAACATGCTGGAGGGACAGGTTCATAACCCAGAGACTGCCCGTGCTATGGAATAAACTTCTCATACATGTCAAACAGAGCACTTCACTGGCCCTCTTCAAGAGAAATCTTGATGAGTGGATGGGAAATAGAAAATTCACTTTGGGGATCACTCCAGTGGCTCTGCTCGACAGAGGCACTGGGAACTAAGGTCAGGTGGCACAATGCCAGGGTAATCCTATGGGCTAGGCGTGTAAAGGCTCCATAGCCATTAGCCTAGTACACACCTATGATCCTATGAACCTATGAAAACAAATGCATATGACTAAACTTATTTCAACAGAAACTCCCCCAAGGATACCAAGATCCTCCAAGAGGGCCCTTCCCAAACAAATAGTTGGTACCAAAATCATGCACTACAACTAAATGTCAAGAAATGTGTAATCTATGGGCTAAGCGTGTAAAGGCTCCATAGCCATTAGCCTAGTACACACCTATGATCCTATGAACCTATGAAAACAAATGCATATGACTAAACTTATTTCAACAGAAACTCCCCCAAGGATACCAAAATCCTCCAAGAGGGCCCTTCCCAAACAAATAGTTGGTGCCAAAATCATGCACTACAACTAAATGTCAAGAAATGTGTAATCTCATCCATCAGCAAGTATGACTTCCCCTGTAACTATCACTTTGGCAACATACCTCTGAAAGTTAATCCTACAGTCAAAGATCTGGGGACCAATGTCAACAATGAACTGTCCTTCAATCACTACATATAATCAGGCTTGTCACTGAATATAGTGCCCCATGCAGTATGTACCTGGCCAAACACTTGTCACAAATGGAGTAACCACAATGCGTTTTCAGTAACAAATAAAAAAAAAAATCAGTGGTCTAAATTGCCAAAACTGTTGAAAAACCTTGTTCGTCTTCTCAGTATCATACAGGCTACAAAGAAGTAACTTCTGCCTCTCATATAGAGCCTCAGCAGACCCCAGTCTGTCAGGCCTATTACATGTCTAAGTCATAGGATAATGTGAATTCACAGTCAAGGGATCTTAATCTCTTTTGCAATGAAAATAGAACATGTTAGCAGGATATGTATGTATCACAGAGAATACTTGTTCTAGGGAACAGTATTCCACTCCACATAAAATGAAATGCTTCTCTAACTCTTTTCAAAAGTAATTCTGACCAATTAATGGGAAACCACAAATTTACCACGGTTTAACACCCACTCCCCTTCATGGATAGGGGCATCAGGTAAATATTCCAGCATATTCTTGTTCTGCCCACCTCTGGGTTATTTGTACACAAAATATCAGGGCTAAAAAGTACATTGGGAATGTAAAGCTAGGATTCTTGAGATCCTCACAGATCAATAGCCTAATAAGTAAAGTGTAGATTTCTGGAGACATCTGTTAGAAGTGTCTGTCATGTACTATCTTACATTTTTCTCTAAATGTGCAAAAAGAAGGTTGGTTTAAGGAATAGCAAGTAAGGCACAAAAAGTACCTATTTGTGGGTGAGACTCGAATTAAGGGTAAAGATACTAAATGGATGGAAGTTTGTTTACAGAGACATTGAAAATTGTCAGCCAATTTTCAGCACTACAAAGTAGATAGCCTTCTTTATAGGGAACAAAAACCCAAAAACAAATACACGTTGAACTAGGGGACACCTAGCAGAAGAAAGATCATGAAGCCTCAGTCACTGCAGGAATGACTCAATGGGCCTAGAGTGAGAACAATGTGGCAGAAGCTAACAAGAGGTGCAATGGATCTAGACAAGAATCACTTCAAAAAGCAGGAAGTAAACTGCCAGCTCTACTGGTCACTTATTAGGTCACATCTGGAATACTGAACACACTTGTTCTGCCCTTTCAGGAAAAGTATAAAAAATTAGTCAATAGGTTCCAAAAGAAATGCAATAAGACAGTTGAGGAAAAGTACAAATTGATATTTGCAGAACTGGATTAATTCATCTTGAAGCAGTAAAGGAGGGGAACACCGTGTCTGCACATAATATACTATAGAGACAGTGTGGGAGAGACGACCTGAGAAAGGAAAAGAGATGGATGAAAGAGCCACAGCAACTAAACTAGGAACACCAACATCAGTTTGGACATAAGAAAGAACTTCTTCACAGAAAGGGTGGTGTAGGAATGGAATATAACAGAGACGTTAGTGTACTGCAGGTATATGAAAGGTATCAAAAAGGCATGATACAGTGGAGGAGATTAAAGGGGGCTGAAGGGAAGCAGCACAGTGCAAGATACATCAAAACAGCAGACGTCATAGCCACATTTGCTTATTCCATCTATTAACACGTGTAGGTAATACAATGTAATACATTGTTGGGAGAGAGTGGAATCGTAATTTCCCCAGTGTTAATTACTGTGCCCCCCCAAATTAAAGAAATGACCAGGTACACCTGACTGTCATTATGCAATATTCATTTACATTAGCATTTCAAACAGCAACAGCTAAATAACTAGCACAGATGTAAAGAACAAAGCTCCCCAAATGAAAAAAATTATTTGGGATCAGGTATGTGCATCTGTGCCATTCAGTGAACCAGAAGACATTACTGTCTTCTCATATCTAGTAAACAACTTTAGTACAGGCAGAGGTAGAAGTATGTTAATCTATATCACAAAAGTTTTAACTCCCTCCTGTAGGAATATTTGCAACATTTTTTCTGCCCTTCAGTTACCTATTTTTACATTATAAAGCGACACAGATTTTTATGGACTTTCTATTCTCTTCTAAATTTATACTATTTAATTGGATGGAGCAGAACATTGATACTACTTCTGTCTCTAGCAGTTATGCTTCAGTTTAAGGCTCTGAAGTAATTATGGCAAAACAATAGGAAATAGTGCGTTACCCACGGGTCATGTTGAAGACATAGCCGATTGCAACATGGCAAAGGAAGCTAATGTAGTTAAACAACTGTAAGGCAATCATAAAGAATTTCAAAGAGTTTCTAGTAGAAAAACTAATAAGGACAAGTAGTTCTAATCTACTGCATCTTAAGTGTAGTCCAACAGAAGACATGGGTTCGAAGGAGTACCTAGGATGTAGTCCAACAGAAGACATGGGTTCGAAGGAGTACCTAGGATGTAGTCCAACAGAAGACATGGGTTCGAAGGAGTACCTAGGATGTAGTCCAACAGAAGACATGGGTTTGAAGGAGTACCTAGGATGTAGTCCAACAGAAGACATGGGTTCGAAGGAGTACCTAGGATGTAGTCCAACAGAAGACATGGTATTGAAAGAGTACCTAGGACGTAGTCCAACAAAAGACATGGAATTAAAAGAGTACTTAGGACATAGTTCAGCAGAAGACATGGTATTAAAAGAGTACCTAAGACATAGTCCAGCAGAAGACATGGTATCAAAAGAGTACCTAGGACCTAGTCCAACAGAAGACATGGTATCAAAACAGTACGTAGGACACAGTCCAACAGAAGATATGGTATCTAAAGAGTACATAGGATGTAGTCTAACAGAAGACATGGTATTGAAAGAGTACTTAGGACATAGTCCAACAGAATATATGGTATTGAAAGAGTTCCTAGGACATAGTCCAACAGAAGACATGGTATCGAAAGAGTACCTAGGACATAGTCCAACAGAAGACATGGTATTGAAAGAGTACCTAGGACATAGTCCAACAGAAAATATGGTATCGAAAGAGTTCATAGGATGTAGTCCAGCAGAAGACATGGTATCAAAAGAGTACATAGGGCGTAGTCCAACAGAAGACATGGTATTGAAAGAGTACATAGGACAGTTTACAGCACATCAGTACCTCAGCTGGTAGACTCTAACGTTAAAAGTCACACAGACATATCACAGACAGATGACTAGATAGAACTTTTAAAACAATTCTCATCACCTCTGCCCACAACATCCCTGAACTGCTAGCATTCACTCAACAAACCTTCACCTCTGTCGAAACCTGAATCTCTGATAACCAATTAATACTAAATCCAAAAACAACTAAACTCCTTCTCTTCTTCTCTAAAACACTCGGCCAGCACAAACCCTTTTTCTCTATCTTCCCTCTTAATAACACCATCATCAAAAATCCCAAACAAATCTACTTGGAGTAATTATTGATGATGAACTAAATTTGATACTCATATCCAACAATGTATAAAAAAAGACCCACCAGAAACTCAGACTTTTCTGTTGCAAGCAGAAATTTCTGTCTTCTTCCAAACCTTCCCTCACTCAATCCCCTCTTCTATTCTGCCTTCTCTAGGCTGTCCCTGTCCTTACTAATGTTCAAACACTTATCACTAAACTAGTGCAAACTTATCACAAAATAGCCAGATTTGCCTCTAGTCTCCACTATAAATCCCACCACCGTCTCGCCCTGAAATCACTCCAATGGCCAGATTTCTCTAAACAACTACTTCTACCCCAACGTCACATTACACACTCTATCCTGAGTAACCCCTCTCCTTCCCTTTCCATCTCCAACCTAGTCTCCTGCCACAACCCCCATCATCACCTTCGTACTTCCAACAAACACCTCCTTCACATACATAAACTCAATAAAAATATAGGAAAGTCCCTCTAGAAATACTCTGCTGCACATGCTTGGAACTCACTCCCTCAAAACATAAGAAGCATTCATCAAAAACACCTTAGACCTTGTCTAACCCCCACATGATCTAGCCTCTTCTCAACTTTAACTCCTTTTCCCTAGTCTGCACTTTACTTCCTTGTACTTATCTCATATACCTTTATACCCCCCACTCCCCTCACTTCCATAACTTATATATTCTTGTATATCTTTATTTAAAAAATAAAATGATTGAATGGTTTATCTATTTGTATTATTTCATATGTGATATTCTCTAGACCTGCCAATTGTTATTTAACCTACTCTATGTACAGATATTCTCTAACTGTTGATTTTCTTATTATGTTTCATGGTGGTTTTAAATTTTTACTCTTATTCTTATTTTTGATTTGATTTTTATTGTAAAAATATGTAATACTTCTAGAGCTTTTCTCCTCAGGTCTCCACTAAAAACAGGCCTCTGTCTCAGTTGGACTAACCGGTTAACAAATAGGTTCATAGGTTGGTACTAGGCTATCAGCCCTAGGGCCTATACAAGCCTAGCCATAACAATTCTCTGGCTATTACTTCCAACACTATTTACTTCCCTGGACCCCTGTCTAGTAGGGCGACTGACATGATCCCCGGGGTGAATTTCCTTTCTCCCATCCAATCATCAATGTTCCTTTTGAAGAGGGCCAAAGAGGTGCTCTGCTTGACATATATGGGTAGTCTATTCCAGAGTTTGGGCAGTCTCTGGGTCAGGAACCTATCCCTCCATGTTTTGTTTATTGTGATGACAAGGTTTAGATCCCTGGAGAGTGTGGCTCTGAGGGATTGGGATTTCTTTAAGTGTAGCATGTCCAACAGCTCTGGGTTTGACATGGCCTTGTATGTTAAGCAGAGATCGCCTTGGAGTAGATGATGTGATTCTTTTAGTGAGGTATTTCTGCAGCCTTTCCAGTTGTTGCAGATGTCTTGAGAGGTACATACCAAATGGGGCATTATATTCTATAATGGGTCTAATGAGGGATGAGTACAGTGGAACAATGACCTGCTTTTTTCTGGATGAAAAGCCCTTAGTGATGAGGTGTGCCACATAGAAGGATTTTCTGACTGTTGTGGTGATGTGGTTATTGAAGGTGAGACCACTGTCCACCTGTGTCCCTAAGTCTCTTATCACACTTTCGGTGTTTAGTGGACTGCCACCTATTTGGTAATTCACAGGTACATGTTTTTTTCCCAAAGGGGATAACTATACATTTCTTGGCAATGAGCTTGAGCCCATGGCTCTGGCACCAAGCATCTGTTTCTGTAAGGCCCTTTTGTAGAGTATCGACATAATTTGGGGATTCAATAATGGCTCCCAGTTTGCAGACATCTGCGAACTTTGTTAGCCAGAGTCCTTTAGTGTTGGCCTGTACTTCAGAGAAGTAGATGCCAAACAAGAGAGGTCCCAGGACTGAACCCTGAGGTACTCCACTTGTCTGGAGCTGGATTTTGAGTCAGCTACTTTTACAGTGTGGGTTCTGTCAGTAAGCCAGTTGGCAACCCATCAAGTGATGTAGGGATTAATGCCCAGCGTAGTAAGTTTATCTATGATTCCAGAGTGGGGGATGGTGTCAAAGGCCTTGGCGAGGTCCAGATAGCCTGTGTGGACCATCTTACCCTCGTCCACAGCTCTGGAGACTGATTCAAAGAAGTCAATCAGGTTCAGGAGACAAGATCAGCCCTTCACAAACCCAAACTAGGTGGGGTCCAGTGTTTTAAGGTTGCCAATGTCTTTGTTTATAAGTTCCATGATAATACATTCCATGGCCTTACAGATCAGGCTCGTCAGACTGATGGGGCGGTAGTTCCTGGGATCCAAGGTGGATCCCCCCTTGTGGAGTGGGATAACTATAGCTGTGCACCACTCAGTGGACATGAAGCCTGAGGTGAGGGTATGATTAAACATGCCACTTAGGTGAGGTGCCAGTTCATTTTGTAGTTCATGTAGTACACAGCCCGGGATGTCATCTGGTCCCATGGATGCTGTATTCATAGCTTTGGAGAGTATGTTTTTTACCTGTGTGGCCATTATTACCGGAATTCAGCAATCTTCTGGTATTGAGATGGGCCATTTAGGGGGTGAGAGGGGGGTGAAGTTGGCACTAAATGTCAATAAATAAATTAAAAATAAATACAATTCCTTGACTAGTGGAATTGCAGCTGAGAAGCTAAAATTAATTTTCTCAGTTTATAAATATGACTGCTCCCTAGTTCAAAGTGGTGGAATACATTCAGGCTGTAGTGTTTAGACTTTATGTAGCTATATGAATACAACCATCAGAGCCACAAAGGGAAAAATAAAATTAAAACTACTGTGTGTTATCATTAATGTTGCAGCCATTTATCAAGGGGAACACTAAGGTTTGTTGTCTTACATTATGCTGACACTTGGAGTGCCATGTATGTCAACACAAGTTGTTTATGAACCCCGCAGTATGTTGCCTGTTGCTTTGTCACATATACTGTGCAATGCCAACTCTAAGATCATATGAATTGGAAAAAAGGGAAAGATTTTTTGTTTGTTTTTTCAATTTTTCCATTTTATCTGAGATTGTGCATCCTCAGCAGTAGCTTATTGAAAGATTAGAGTCAGGAGTTAAAGAGCAACATAAATCATAATTTTTTGCAGGGGGTATTTATTTACTTTTTGTATGATTTTGCTCATTATGTTTTTAGACTATCATTGTGGTGTAATTTGAATATTTTATTTATTATATTTTGCATTTCAACTAATGGAGACCAGATATTCCAATACAGATCCATTACTGTGTATTTGTTTATTAAAGGGGGTGCTTGTTGATAAAATAAGAACGATCAGAAGTGTATGAGAGGAACAGATCAATCCCCAAATGTAAATGAATTCAACACTATTTTTCTGATGTAGAAAAACAGCATCCCCAGAAACACTGGCTCTTGCACTGCATTTTAAGGTAAATCTTACTTTGTGAACAGCACATGCAATAGATTTTTACCGGAGTCTTTTGGCTGAAGAGTGAAATAAATGCTTATGTTTCTACTCCTAAAGTAAAAAAAAAACAGTAGACAGTTAACTTCTAAATAGCTGTGCTTGAAGAGACAGTGTACAGATAAAAATAATCAGCACAAAAAACAAACTTTGGCCATCACTAAATCAAATATATACAGCATCTTTAATGGAGAGAAAACAACTGCAGAATATGGCTTAATCCAAATTGACGTTTTCATTGCTTGATTTAGTGCTGGTTATTGTTTGAATTCTATTATATATAAAATATATTGTATGTGCCTTTTTAACAAACATTGTAGCTTTGAGGAGGTGCCTGAAAAGAGGATGAAAAAAAAGCTGAAAATTGAAGGACTACCTCTAAGATTAAGTGCTTTCTTCATGTTTCACTTTGTTTTGCTTTATTTTTTTTCTTTATTAAATATATTTAAAAGAAATGCAATAATAATTCAAACAAGAAATAGCTATATACAATATGTACATAATATTTTAAACAGTATGAGGAAAAGATGCCCTCCAAGCAAAAAAAGTTAGAGATTTTTTTATTTAATACTCAAACAAAAGCACAAAGTAATATTAAGTATCAATTGACAACTAGCAATGAATATAAACACAGGCATTCTGTTTAGTACCTGAAAGAATGAGCTGAGGTGACCAGTCCTTATTATATGAAAGAAAATAGCAGCATACTACCCCTTATATGCTAAATATACATCCAATAAATTAATCAAACTGAGGCTGCAAATGTCTGCAAGCAGCATAACAACCAGACTAATTATATATTCATTTCATGCAAACTTGATGTGAATAAATGCATTGCAACCACTAGCCAAACTCAGACTACATGAGGCATTCAGTATATAAAACATGAAGCCCATGGCGCATAGGCAAAGAACGAGTTGATGTAACAACTAAATCACCAGTTTAAGGAAAGAACAATGGAGTATACAAATTATACCAAGATGACAAAAAGGTACAGAAGACAAGACAAAACTATGTATCATTTTATTCACACAGATGGCAAACAATAACAAAGTGGACAGCTTTGTCTGATGTCCTTCAAAATACACCATTCTGCACTTAAATGTTGTTGTTGTGTCTTTTGGCTTTTCCTGGTTAGGGGTTGCCACAGCGGAACTCCGGTCTGCTAATGATTGGCAGTATATTTTAAATAATAAACAAAAATTATAAGGTGACTATCAGACCTGGCAAGATGTTACCAATGCAATGAGACAGGTCTGCATACTGCTCTGCTCCACAACACTTGCATTTTGATTTCTACATTTGTTATCACTACATTTCACTGATCTCATTTAGACAATGACTGTATCAGAGCCATAACTAGGGTTGGGTGAAGGTGGGTGACTGCCTTGGGCACAAGCTGTTATGGGGCACAATTGCCAGTTGCCAATTGGGTGCAAGTGCTACAGCTCCAGAATTTAAGGTGACAGATGATAGCAGGGCTTAATGTCTTGCTAACTGTAGTAAGCAGCTTGCTTTTGCTGATGTAGGAAAGGGCTTGATATAGTTACAGAACTCTGAAACACTTATATAGAGCTTTGAACGGGGGGAGGGTGTAGCAAACTATGTCACTATGTTTCTGCTTTGTATGCTGTAAGTGTTTCTTGCTTCTGGAGTCCATTCTATTTCATTTGTCTTGTCCCATTGGTGTATATGGATTATCAGTATTCTGGGCTGGAATTACCACTTTGTGAAGCATGTATTTAGCAGTATTATCATATTGCTGGGTCTTCCGACATTTCAACAATTTAACACAAGTTCACATCTTAGCATTATCAACAACTTAAGCATCTATTTGCAAGCTCCCATTACAAATGAACTTGATCTGCGAGTATGCTATTTATTTTTCTCTGTTACAGGCATTATAGTAGGTACTATATTTCATGCTGAACTGGTTCTATACTGTTAAAAAATTTACTTAGGGAACAGTCTGCCAGCATAGAATTGTTTTTACATGTCTTGTACAGTCAAAATGGCAATATGAAACCTCAGCTTACAAAATGTTGTGGAACCAAAATGTCAAATGCAAATTCCCAAAAAAAACAAAAGAGGAAATCTCTAACTGTAAGTGTTTTTGCAGGGGAATCCCCCATAAACTCCAAACTTAAATATACCAACTCCATGGCTGTACAAACATGAAGAAAGATGAAATATCGCCAAATAAAGGGATCAGTGCTGGTGCACATTTAGAAATCACACTGACTTTTATTTGGTATGGAGAATATTAATAAAAAAATCCATTCCACAGCATCTTGTGATTCTGGCAATTATTGAGCAGGTAACTTGACCTTGACTACTTTTAGATACACTGATCAAAATATCACTTGCACCATTGCAAAAAGAAGAAGATTTCTATATAATCTACAGAAATATAGATCAAACTTAGGCCCCACTTGTTCAATGAAGTCTTCAAGAAACAAAAAAATCTTCACAATGTCTGGAAGAAATTTCTGTCCACATGGAAGAGAAATAAATGTTTTACTGAAAGATTAGACTGTTTTAATTTAGAATTATTGGAGGTGAGTACTACACGAGACAGTTTATCAAGTCAAGGGGAGTTTCATGTTTCAAGATTGAAGAAATTATTAGAGGGGAATAAGAAATAGCATCATTGTGTATCTTTTTGCAGCTTACAAAGCAGCATTAAATAGTTTAAGAATACCTTGCAAAAGCCTAAGGCATGAACTGAAGATTTTGAAAGTAATATATCAGATTTGAAAGACTAACAGTTTTCCATGCTGTCCAGAGTGAATCAGTTAGTGTTTTCTGCAAACCAACTGGAGCAGTAAACTAGCCCTGGAAAGTAAATCCAGGAGGTACAATGTAATCATTAAAGATTTGAAAAATGACTAGCAATCCAAACAGTCCGATAAATATTCACACTGCTAGCCCAGCCAAGCCTTTACCTACTGTATGTTCACAGAATTTGAGCTTATATTAATAATTATACTATAAAACCTCTAAATTATGGAAGCATTCTGCCCTTATGGTGGTTGTTATGTTCACATCTTTGAATATGCATTATAATTCAGATTACATATAGCACGTCTGAACAAAAGCTTTCTTCTAGCCAGTCATATAAAAGTTTAAAATAATGAGAGACAACCAATAATTTCATTATTTTCAAGATTTATGAATTATATAATGTATACTTGTATCTAGAATAACCATGTGTATGTACTGAATTTCACCTATGAACATAAGTATTACAGAACCAATCGTTTCAAGCAGAGGTCACAGTTCTCTCTCTTTGCATGCCACCATACATATTTTAGGTAGATTGTTTTCTTTACAGAGGAGGGAATTTGCACCATGATCTTTATTTATTTGGATTATACTTCAGTTAATTTCCATTAATGGTTTTGTAGTTAGGTCTGGGGGAATAGGAGGCTTCCAGTATACGATTATTAGATTGCATTGTCCAGTTGTATTGAATATTAGAACTTTCATGGGGAAAATAGAGCAATTTTTTTCATATCTTTTATTGACAATTATGCTAAGCCATATTTGACAAAGGCTGACCTGTACATCTGAGGAGTCAGGTGGGTGCTGGCTGATAGTATTTCTAAATCATTATACATTTATATATATATATATATATATATATATATATATATATATATATATATATATATATATTAGAATGATTAATGAAATTGAATTTTTGTCAGGAAATGAACATTGTCTGCAAATGACCTCAAGAGGAAGCTTTTTTGGTACTTATTTTATAATATAATTACAAGTGGGAAGTCTGTATAGGAGTTAAATATGCAGAGTGAGCTATTCCTTCAAAGTTTTTAGTTAGTTTTCTTAAATCAAATCTTGGTTTGAATAATATAATAAGATATACTGATCGACTTCTTTGAGACAGGTATGTATCCCAGAGACTACCCTGTCTCTAGAACAGGCTCCCCATTCATGTGAAGCAGAGTTCTCCCTAATCCAGTTCAAGTGCAACTTGGACAATTGGATGGGGATCAGGAAATTCAGCCCTGATTTGGCACCCATGTCTCTAATGGACACAGGCAACCTGTAAATGGTTCATCTTCCAAGCCCTGCTTGTAAACTCTCCTCAAGCACCTTGCTTACACTTGTGAAGGATATCAGAACTTGTCTGAAATTTGGGATGCATGGCTAGGCTTAAAAAGGCCCTTGCGGTCATTAGCCTATTAAACAACTATGAACACCTATATTTCTTTTGTAAGTGAAAAATATATACCTTTTACAATGGTCATCTTAATACCGCTGCTTCTAATTCTAACATTGATACAAATATCACAATCATTCTAAATAATGCAAGATTAAATACCATTCTTGAAGATAAAGTTGTTGTTGTTGTCTTTCGGCTTTTCCCGGTTAGGGGTTACCACACCGGAACTCCGGTTCGCTAATGATTGGCAGTAGATTTTCACGAATGCCGAGGTGCCAGCTTGACGTTCAACCTTCAACGAAGGCACACCCATTACGCATGTCTTTCGAACGCCCACCCAACTGTGGGGAGGACATGCAGAATCAACACAGAAGGCACTCCCCGCACTCCAGTCGAGAATCGAACGGGAGAACCTCTTGCTATGAGGCAACAACGCTACTGCTGCAGCACCACAGAAGTCATTTTTAAAGATAATGTAATCTTACTAAATAAAGTCCTATCTTCAAAAAGAAATGCATTCTACATAATCTGTTAAACAAGGTAAAGGCCTGGGTGCAAATGAATTTGATTTCTGTTTTTATAAAAAAATCAAACTGCAGCGATCTTCCAGTATTAAAACTGTTTAACCACTTTAGATTTTATGACATATCTGATGAATATTTAAATTAATATAAACAATTTACATCCTGTAACCCAATTCAGATCCCTTATCAATAAAAGTATTGTTCCATTACCCTTATAAATGTTATCAAAATTTATACCTCCATTTTAGCTAATAGAATACAGATTACAGCAGATCAAGTTATTTAAATTTTAGTCATGATTCATCGAAAAGTCAGACACAAGATAACATTGTGATGCAATTAATTATGTCTCCTTACAGTCCCTTAAACACATTCAAAGGTCCAACAAAAACAAAACAAAAAAAAAACCTGAAGCAACTGCCTGCATACAAGAACACGTAGAGCGGTACCCAGAACAAACCAGTAAAAGCTACTGCAGGTCCTACTTTTATCAACAGACTGTGAGTAGTGTAGGTCTATTATAATCTTCTCTCTGTGATACTCCTACTGATTCTTCTGCTGTGCAGACTACTGGATCCCCCGTTTTCCTCCCATTTAGTGTAACAAATATATACATTTTTCCAAAGCTTTGCATTTATTTTATATTCTTACGTTTTATTTATCTTATATATTACAGTTATTTTATATTCTATTTATTGTAAAAAATATATAACATTTCCCAAAGCTTTACATTTTGTTTTATATTCTACTTCCCTGATGCTCTACTAAATCTGCTTTTGAGTTCACATAGATAAACAGATGCCTTTAGGTACTGATCTGGGCTAGCTGGTTGATTGTTTTTTCTCTTCTCACAGCTTTCTCTAAGTCCTGGTTCATAACCCCCCTTTTCTTGTTCTCCTAACATAATTCTATTATAAGTTTCCTAGTCCTGTCAAACCTGTTTTCTTACAGCTTTCTCCAAGCCCTGGCTCTTAGCCTCCCTTCTCTCGGTCTCCTAACATAATCTTATTGTAAGCTTCCCAGTCCTGTCAATACTGTCTATTCCCTCCCTCTTCCTCTTGAGAGTTTACTTATTCCTTCCCTGAGCTGCGGCACCATCTTTAAATACTTAGACCATCTGCTCCCCCTCCAGATTTCCTAGCTTACTGATAGTTTTCTTTCCAGATAGCAACTCTGCAGTTGGTTTCTCAACAGATCTATCCAAGAATCCTATATGCCCATCTGGAAAAAAGCTTATACCCTTCCCTCTACACAAGGGGGGCCCCAACATAGACACCACCAACTTCCACCCAACTGCTATACTATCATCCATCTCTAAGATTCTGGAAAAATATATTCATTCTCAACTTCTTCACCACCTGACTCACAACAACATCCTCTCCCCCACCCAACATGGATTTAGTCCAGGACATAGTACCATCACTGCCCTCATATCCTTCATGGACATTGTCAACTGAACCTGTGACGCTGGTAAAATCATATATTCACTATTTCTTGATCTTTCTAAAGCTTTTGATAGTATATCCCACTCTCTACTTCTAACAAAACTCTCCATCCTGTCTACTTCCCTATTCTACTAACCCTCATTGTCCAACCATTGATCTCTCCTATCTACTGTCTTATCTTCCTAACCCTTATAGACCTACCATTGAACCAGGCGAGACATTCAGGTACTCTTGCAGCCTACCTTAATATTATACCACCACTTATATCTGCAACAATGTCCACCAACTTTGCTGATTCCTGCAACAGGACTCATATAGCCTATCGCTCAGCTATCATTCCTCCTAGATGTGTGAAAAATTTAAGTACCTAGTCTCTAATTAATTCCTATATCTGCTTTGCACCCACTCCATATAAACTTTGCTAGCTGAAAACTACTCATATGGAATGTTCTCATGTATATACTCTATTGCTTGTATAATATCTTTGATTTGAAAATGATTACTTATGTACTGTTTTTTCACCAATTGTATAAGCTGCCAATAATATGTACTAAATGCCTTTATTAATGTAAATGTTCTATTGTATGTGAAATGTCTTATATGTGGAGCTTTTCTCCCCGGGACTCCACTGAAAATGGGCACTTCTGACTCAGCTGGATATCCTTGTAAACAAATGCAAATAAAATAAAAATGTAATGAAACACTAATATACACAACAGCCTTGTCTTTCACCTTAATACTAATGAGACTTTTGATCTTATTTATGATTCATTTATTGTTCCATTTCTTCTTGTTTTTACTTGTTAAATATATTTGGTTTATTAAAGTGTTATATACCTCATCCTTTTCAAATCTATCTGTGAATGGTCAACTTTCTGAACCTATTAAAACCTTAGTTTTGTATAAGACAAGGTTGTCCTCTGCTACTATATCATTTTATCCTTTCTCTTGAACTTTCTTTACGAAACTCTTAGTAAGCCAATAATTAAAGGTATACGATTTGATAAATCCCATATCAATGTCACCTCCTTTGCACATGATGTCCTACTATGCTTTAATACATTTGGCTCGTCCTAACCTCATATAGTTAGCAATTACAGTAATGGTTATAATTATAACCTGAACTTAATCAATGTTTTTATTGATTAAGAACTGAAAATACTATCAAACACATATTTTGGCTTATGTATTAATATATTTCTTAACAAATTAAAATACATAGGAATGCAGGGGTCTATGTCAGTTGAGCGAAAACCCTATTACGCGAATACGAATATGTCGAACCGTATTGCGTCAAGTACGTAAACCTCGAAAGTCTAAAACCGTGAATGTTGATTTGTTTTGGTTGGCCCATCTGCGGTATAGCTCCATAAGGTAAGTGTGCAATAGACAGGACTTTAGGGTTAGGATTTGGGTTAAGGTAAGTGCATTGATAGGTAATGTATGTAAGATTTAGTGTAGTGTTAGATATAGGTTTTTTTTTAAGTGTATGTATGTGTGTTATTTATTTTGTTTGGATGTATGTCTGTAGGGGAAGTGTGTGGTAGTTACGAACCTTAGGGTTAGGGAGGGGTTAAGGGTAGTGCATAGATAGTTGTGTATGTGGGGTTTAGTGTAGTGTTGAAAGTGGGGTTTTAACTTAAATGTATGTATGTGGATTATTTATTTTGTTTGGGTGTATGTCTGTAGGGTTTGTTTAGTGTATGTATGTGGTTTATTTATTTTGTTTGGGTAGGTACTAAGTAGCGGGTGGCGGGGTTGGCCGACTATGATGGTTCGATATTTTATTTTTCGCGGTTTAGTGCGTTCGGGATTTTCGTGGTTCAAGGTATAGGGATCGATGTTTAGGTATTCGCGTAAAGGGGTTTTTGCTCAACTGATATAGACCCGGAATTCAGTATAAACCAAATATTTGTTCCATATCATTATAAACTTCAACATGCTTATTAAAATGTCATATCTAAGTTAGATAACTGTGACAAATTGGGTATTTAGATAGGTCTTCAAAAATGACCATTTCCCCCTCGTCTGTTCATAACAATTCCATTTCATGTATCCCTATAGATTTTTTAACATTTTCAACAAAATTATTTTATGTTTGTTTGGTACAACAGCTATTAGGCTTAGTCTGAATAATCTTTAAACCACTGAAGCTTGCACTTCATTATAGCATGTCAAGGATAATTAAATTATTAGTGATTTTTGAACATTTTAGTTATCCACTCAATAACTCCATTATGGACAACAGCAATTAGATCATTAATACATGAAGTGATAATTTCCTGCAAATCTATTCTTATTCTAAACAAGTTCTAATCTTATTTCTCAAAACTTTCTTTTTTGAAACTTTGTATTTTAATCATAATTTAAATAAAATATGTCTATTTGGAGAATTTATGTTAATGCTGCCTCTTTTAGTTAATCATAGAATGTTAAATGTATCTGTAGATATTACAACCCCCACTAATTAATTTAAATTTTATCTTGAACTTGAAAGAATCTTAGTAGGAACTCTTTTTATATCTTGATTTATTTAAAATAGCTGTATCCGAATACACAATTTCTTAAACTTAATCATAAGAAAATGGAATTAGTCTCTTCTCAGTTAAGTTAAACTAAAAGGAAACATCATGTATCTTTCTTCTATAATTTTTTATATTCAACATACTATCAAGCATTGCATGTTTCTTGGTCTTGATGTTCATTTTTTAAGATCAATATCAAATCATTCCAATCTCTTAATTAGGATAATGTCTTTGCCAAATTGCAAATGTATACATTACCAACTGATGTATAATGCCTGAATCCCTACAAATTAGCAGTTATACTTAATTTAATGTCATTCATTTTTCTGTGTATGGGGGGGGGGGTTCTGTTCAGATCTACAACATGTCTTCTAGTTTTGTAATGTTCTTTAATCTGGATAGAGTTATTAATAAATGAAATTGTCTTTTATGAGAAATAAATACGACTGTAAATGATATAATTGTTTTGTGGTCCAATTCAGTATAATTTGTCAGAAGATGATTATCTACTAAGCATTAATGTCATGCTGTGTCAAATACTTCATTTCCAAGCAATGGATGAGAAAAACATCAGCTTTGTTGCTCTCTCTTCAAGAACACAACAGCAGTAAAAAATTCAAAATGGCTGCACACTCATCAGCAGCTTAAATTCAGGTCACCTGGTGTGGAAAAAAAAACAGCACCAAAGGCCAGTAAGTCTACCAGTTGTAGAAAAATTTGTTTATGGGATAGTAAGTACACTGCCTGGATGCCAGTAAAGAAAAAACTTAGAAAGCCTGAAAGAAAATCATCTAGAAAAGGTAAAGATGAAGAGAAAACACTGACTGAGAAGAATCCTGCAGCTGTTAAGCAAAAGGCTTTTCAAGATCCAGCTTTGATACAACAGGTGGCTTCCATTCATTTAAAGCAAAAATAAATAAAATAAAATGTGCTCAGTGCTGATTAAAATAAATGAAACACTGAAGGATTATATCAACTCAAACAATGAAAAGATAGAAAAATGGAAGAAGTTTTAAATAGCCATTCAGATGAAATTATAAAACTGTAAATCTCTGAGGTAAAAATGAAGAAAATGCTGGCTGAGTAAGAAACTGCTCAAAAAGAGCGATGTCAAAAACATTGGTAGAGTTAGAGGACAGAGTATACAGAGAAAACCTGAGATTTTCTGCTATATTAGAGAAACTGTAAGGAACACAGTGTATTAATGTTATGAAAGAACAAATAAACAACTGGGCTGGTATTCCACAGCAGGATTTTTTTTAAATGAAAAGGACACATTGTGTGTATGCTGTAAACCTGACCATGAGAAAGCAGCTAAGACCTGTATTAGTAAAAATGCAATCATACCATCAGAAAGAGTTGATAATGACAAAACTGTGCAGAATGGCAGAGTATTAAAAACTGGAGATAGGAAAGTGATTGTGGAAAATGATTATTTATTGTATACCAAACAGAAAAGAAGCAAATGTATCCCAGCAATCAGGGAATGTTAAGAGACATGGAAAAAACACAACAAAAGGATTCACCAAATACGATTTAATGTAGAAATTCTATCTCTCTGACGTCTCGGCCTCAGCCTTCCAGGAGTATAGAACAAATGAAAATCACAATCCTTATATACAAATTATATCACTTAATTAAAACAATTAAACAATCAAATCATTAAAAAATTTCTTTAAATTAGCAGCATTTTCTAATTAAAATCCTCGTTTAATCCATTTGGATGTAAAGTTTTAAACTTCAATATATAAACTGTTTCTTTATACAATAATAACTGTTTAATTTTTAACTGATCATATTTACTATCAGGCACTTGTTCTAAAATTGTTGCCTGTAACATCTTTTCATCACTATTATGCATTTCAAAAAAATGTCGAGCAACAGGACTTTCAATTTTATTGTTAATTATGTCCCTAATATGTTCCAAGAGTCTTACCTTAAAGGCTCTCTTGGTTTCCCCTATATAAAATTTATGACAGGAGCATTTTAAGGCATAAATAACCCTCTCAGTATTACAACAGAAATAATTATTTACCCTAAAGGGAATATCATTAATGTATTCAAAACTGGAAATTACAAAGCTACATGCCTTGCATTTATCACACTGATAAGTCCCTTTATAACTGATGTTATCTGTCATTATTTCTATTGGAAAGCTAAATCTACTTCGTACTAAAAAGTCTTTGATATTCCTTCCCCTTCTGTATGAAAATTTCAGATTAACATTTAACCATGATTTAACATTATCCAAGGTACTGAAGCATTTCCAAAACATAGAGATAATTTTAATTAATTCAGATGTGTAACATCCGTAAGTCGTAACAAAATAAATAGCCTCTTGTTGTATCTGTTTATTTTGGCCTATACAAAGACCAAACTTCCTATCCTGTGTTCTATTCTTCTTATTATAGCTATGGGAATACTCACATAATTTATTAAAGCTTTCTTCCAAAATAGTCATGTTGTACCCTCTTAACAAAAAAGAATTATACAAAAAATCAAATTATTTTTTAAATTCTGTTGTTTTATTACATAGTCTAAATATCCGTAACATTTCTCCGTATGGTAGAGAATGTATAGTATGTGGCGCATGTCCACTGTCACCATGTACATATAATGTTGGACCTTCAAATTTCCTATTAACTGAAGTTACTAATTTGTAACCACTGGAGATATCAAGAATCACATCTAGAAATGGTAGTCGTGTACCCATAGTTAGACCATCAAAGTCCAAAAAAAATCTATTAGACTTCAGATCTGAAATAAATTGTAGGGCCAAGGACTGTTCCCCTTCCACCAAAAAAATTAAATCGTCAACATATCTATAGTATCTAATAACATGTTGTTGAAAAAAATTGTGTTTATAAATGTATTCCAACTCAAAAGTCCCATTGCCAAGTTGGCATACATGGGGGCAAAGGAAGCCCCCATGGCAGTACCTCGTTTCTGATGGTATAGAGTGTGATTAAATTCAAAAAAATTATTAGTTAAAGAAAAATGCAATAACTCAATAATAAATTCTGAGACAGGGGACTGTCCCAAAAACAATCTCAAGGCCTCTATGCCAAACTCGTGACTAATATTTGTATATAGGCTTTTGACGTCGACAGTCAGCCAATACATATTTTTCTTCCATTTAATATTACTAATTTTATTCAGAAAGTCAAACACATCTGTTAAAAAAGATGGTAGTTTTTTAACATATGATGACAAATAGTTGTGTAAGAATATTCCTAAATTTCGTAAAAAATATTTAGGTCCTGACACTATAGGACGACCAGAGGGTTTGATGTAATTTTTATGAATTTTGGGCAGGCAATAAAAATGTTAAGAGGGTACAACATGACTATTTTGGAAGAAAGCTTTAATAAATTATGTGAGTATTCCCATAGCTATAATAAGAAGAATAGAACACAGGATAGGAAGTTTGGTCTTTGTATAGGCCAAAATAAACAGATACAACAAGAGGCTATTTATTTTGTTACGACTTACGGATGTTACACATCTGAATTAATTAAAATTATCTCTATGTTTTGGAAATGCTTCAGTACCTTGGATAATGTTAAATCATGGTTAAATGTTAATCTGAAATTTTCATACAGAAGGGGAAGGAATATCAAAGACTTTTTAGTACGAAGTAGATTTAGCTTTCCAATAGAAATAATGACAGATAACATCAGTTATAAAGGGACTTATCAGTGTGGTAAATGCAAGGCATGTAGCTTTGCAATTTCCAGTTTTGAATACATTAATGATATTCCCTTTAGGGTAAATAATTATTTCTGTTGTAATACTGAGAGGGTTATTTATGCCTTAAAATGCCCCTGTCATAAATTTTATATAGGGGAAACCAAGAGAGCCTTTAAGGTAAGACTCTTGGAACATATTAGGGACATAATTAACAATAAAATTGAAAGTCCTGTTGCTCGACATTTTTTTGAAATGCATAATAGTGATGAAAAGATGTTACAGGCAACAATTTTAGAACAAGTGCCTGATAGTAAATATGATCAGTTAAAAATTAAACAGTTATTATTGTATAAAGAAACAGTTTATATATTGAAGTTTAAAACTTTACATCCAAATGGATTAAACGAGGATTTTAATTGGAAAATGCTGCTAATTTAAAGAAATTTTTTAATGATTTGATTGTTTAATTGTTTTAATTAAGTGATATAATTTGTATATAAGGATTGTGATTTTCATTTGTTCTATACTCCTGGAAGGCTGAGGCCGAGACGTCAGAGAGATAGAATTTCTACATTAAATCGTATTTGGTGAATCCTTTTGTTGTGTTTTTTCCATTTCATCCTTTTTGCCTTCGTTGTTGCTAATGTTAAGAGACATGTGTGAGATTAAAACTGGTGTATCAATCTGTATTCAAAATATTTTTCCTGGAGGATCAGAGTAATCTTTTTATGTAAAACAGGCCAAGAATGAAATACAAAAGTTTGTCCACAAAAAAGTGAGCCATCAAACAGGGGGGGGGGGGCTTTGTTTCTAATTTATAATAAAACTCATTGGTAGACTTTGCCAGTGAAACCTTTTTCCCATGTTCTAAATTAAAATGCTTGAAAGACAGAAAAGGCACAAGAGTTGACTAAAAGAATCAAACGTATACTGATCATGAATCAGAGTCTGGGTCTGAGAGTTGGAGAAGAACAGAAAGAAGACCAGAAATACAGACATTAGTGAATAAATGTGAGATTATAAACCATCAATTATATCTGTGAAATATGGCTTTACAAAAAATTGGCTAAGAAAGATGGGACTTTTGTTTGTTTATTTATTGAAAGTCTGACTGGGTAGAAGCCTATTTTAATCAATGTCCCAGGGAGAAAAGCTCCAAATTATTATAAAACTTTTTAAGAAGAATGATTTTACAATCTTCAAAAATAAAACAAAAACATCTGCATTTTAAATAATTATAACAGTTTAGACATACTATAAAAACATTGGTTAAGAATAGATACAAGGTATATAAAATCATTTAATATTTAGAGAAACCTTATACAGTTTGTAGAAAAATAAAAGGTAAGTTAGTCTAATGCAAAAAGGAACTGCAATATGAAGTGCAGGAAAAACAGGTTTATGATATATTTAGAGAAAAAATCAGGGAAGAGAATTAGATAGCAGTAAAGAAGTAAGTGAAGAAGAGAGGGTAAGGAGGTATGAGGAACGAAATGGTACTTGTTCACATTGTTGACCTTGCTAAACAGAACATAATCTCCACTTCATGTCATTAATCTTTGAAAGAGCACTAAAAAAAGAAAAAGAAACTAAGTAAAACAAATGTTCTTAACAATATTTGTATAAAACATTTCATGACAAAAACTGCATGTTATATAATAAAACATTTTCAGTGATTGTTGAACGGGATAAAGATTTTACAGCAAACTAGTACTTTTTCTTTTTTAGTTTTAAGAAATGGAGGTGCTACAATGTAAAAAGAGAATTAAGGCTGGAGAAAAGCATGTTCAAGTTAATATGTTGTAATATTGGGTTGTTGGGGTGGGGGAATGGGGCATAAAAGTTACATAAGCAAAGTTGAGAGGTTTTTTTTTTTTACATTTGCATAGGAGAATGACTAGATGAATGCCCTTGGTTTAATCTAACAACACACTTCTTGTGTAAGCATGTGTGCTTTAAAAACAGAGATCACTGTGGATGTAAGGAAAAGTTTTCCTTTAGCAAATAAATGTTTTTATGAGATGAGAAGTCTGTAGCGGAGGGGAGATGTGCACTCTGTTTCCATGGAGACAAGTTGACTATAGGTGCAAGCAATAAATTGTAAGAGTTCTGGTCATTGTTGACAAAAATGTAAAATTTAAATGTACAAGGGTAAGCAGCTTAGTACAGAGTAAAGTTTGAAATTATTGGAAATGAATAACAGAGAGCAGCTTTCCTGCTACCTAAATACTTAAGTGCATTTATTAGAACAATGTATAATCTGGTTTTATTTAAAGATAGTCAGTGCACTTTTTCTTAAGGATAAAAGTTAATGTTTTCTGGTAGCATACAAGCTTTTTTCACGGGGGGATAAAGGTAAAACAAGAACAGTCAGCAATTAATATGTGTAGGAGCACAAGTTGTAACCTGCATTTTAGCATGGATAACCTTTATTTTAGGTTAGGTAAAGAAGGTTAAGAACATCTTGTGAGAAATAATCAGCTTTAAGTAGGGAATGTTGCTTATATGAGAACAATGTATAATCTGGTTTTATTTAAAGATAGTCAGTGCAATTTTTCTTAAGGCTAAAAGTTAATGTTTTCTTTAAGCATACAAGCTTTTTCATGGGGGAAAGGTACAAGAACAGACAGCAATTAGTATTTGTAGGAGCACACATTGTAACCTGCTCTTTAACTTGGATAACCTTTATTTTAAGTTAGCTAAATAAGATTAAGAACATTTTGGGATAAATAATCAGCTTTCAGCAGAGAATATTGCTTATGTGTGGGGACTGGAACTTAATTTGCAACAGTGAGGATGTATCTGGAGACCTAGAAGGGAAAGCATAACAAAAGATAGTAGATATCTGAAGACATGTATGAAAATAGTTGGTATAGAAGACATGAATTCAGTTGTCAGAACTATTATTCCCCAAGGTACAAAAACTGGGCTAGAATAGACAGAAATTATAATTGAAAGATTCAACACAAATCCAACAACAATTTCAGACCATGTGCCAATAACAAGTAAGAAAATGAGGCAGTGGTATTTCCCCATCTCTCTGTTAAAAAGAGAGGAATTTAAGGAATGGATAGTGGAAATAGTTTGAGAGTCATTAGGGAAGATAACATTTTTTTCAAAGGTTATAGCTAGTGAGTGACTGGAATAAACTGAAACCAGAATTTAAAAATAGGGCATAAATAAAAGAAAAAGAGATATGGTTAAGAAGTAACAAAATTATTCAGAGAGGCTGGAAACAAAGTATTACAGAATAAGAAGAATCTCATGGGACTACATGGTGCTAAAAAGAAAATAAGGGAGTATCTGGATAATATGCATTAGTTTAGGAAGACTGGTGTTAAGCAACTGTTTTGGATAATAACTGAAAAATCTTTAGCACAACTTAGGCAACAGAAAGTAGAAAGAGTTGTTGCCAAATGTAGAGAGCCCATAACTAGAAAAATAACCAGAGATCCTGTAGAGGTATTAGAGATACTTCATACATTTTATAAACATTTGTATAAAGCAGAAATCAAGAAAGAGCATAAATGGAAATATTTATGAAAGACTTAAGTATGCCAAAGTTAGAGGTAGATAAGGCTCACCAATTAACAGTTAAGATAGGAGGAGATGAGATAAAATTGTGATGTATAATCAATCTGCAGGAATGTCTCCAAGAATAAGTGGAAGTCTGGAAGCTAGGAGGGAAGAAAGTGATTATCTGGATCTGAATTTGTTTAACAGTATTCTAAAAGAAGGGGAAGTGCCAACATCCTGGAAGAAAAATGTGGCTGTAATATCTAAAGACTGTATAGACCTATCAAACCCAGCTTCATATATGCACATTTCAATTTTAAACCATGATTATAAAGTTAAAAAACAAAGAATAATGCTCACTACACTCTGTTAGCCTGATAATAAACAAGACTTATAAAATACAACAAAAAAACAGGCTTAAATAGTGGGAAGTATACTTGCTGTGTTCAATTCAAGTCAGTCACAAAAGGTAACCAAATGTTCTACAAAAAGAAACGAAGCTGTAACCTACAAACCGCTTTACTTTGCGAACTCTTAATCCAATAAAAAAGAGTCAAAATCACCATAGAGTGTTCATTCGAACCTACTCATCCACTGGGCAATAGCTTGTAGAAAAAACATGCAGCCAGCATCTAAAAATAAATCCAAGCATCCAGTAGAAACCACGTTTATTAAAATAATTAGAACACAGGGCTAGCGCTTTCAACGAATCTTCATCAGGCCACTAACAAACAAACATACTAGCATCCCTTTTATAGCAAAATGCTAGAGTCAACTACTGATGTCACATCCTGTTTGGACATACTGAAGTCAACTCTGATGTCACATCCTGTTATACATAAAATATTTAAACTGACATCACTTTTGTAGTAAAACGCTACAAACAACTCTGATGCCACATCCTACTAAATGTAAAATCTTATAAAATGTTTTAAATTATTTAAAATATTTAAAATATATATGCAGACATTTTGTAAACAATGTACAATAAAAATGTTCTAAAATAACATTTCACCCTACTTTAACTGCTGCTGCATGTAACATTCAAAATGTTTTAAAATAATTTAAATATCTATGTAACCATCTCATAGACAGTATGCAGCAAATAAGGTGTTTCACAATTACATACTATCTTCCTATAAATACTGCACTTATATGCATACTAGTAATAAAAAATGGCATGCATGTTTAGTATTTAATAATAAGCAATATAATCCCATTTGAAATACTTGTATGTATAAATACATGTTTAAAATAGGGATCAAATTAATAAAGATATTAATATCTACACATGAGCTATTTAGCATAATTATAACTGTACAAAAAATGATCATTCAAAAGACTGCATCTAAAATTTGTACAGCGTGAGCTTCTAAATATCATAATATCTGTAACAGCATAAATCATTCAAAACAGGTATGTGCACACGCAAAGATGTTGATAACGGCTGATATTATAAACATAAAAATATATGAGACTAAATGTGCAAAATCAGGTGAAATATGTGTGCTGGATGAAAGAGGAATACAAGGTATATCAGCATCTTTCATAACAATTGGCCCCTAATAAGCCTGCAGAGTAAAATACAGAGACAACAATGGAGACAGAAATGGAAAAATGTGAGGTATGAAAATGTTATAAATATAAAAGTAAAACCAGCCAAAAGTTAATAAAGGGTGGCAAAGGGGTGAAAAGCTTCAATGAAGTTTCCTAGCTTTAAGTATATGTTTGATGGAGACTCTGTCATTGAGGCCTGGGTACAAATCAGCCCTAAGCCTGATGATCCATTTGGCCTCTATCTGTTCCGTGGTGTTAAAAATATCTCCTCTTCTATGAGATAGAACATTGTTTTGAATTACTTGAAACAAAAAGCTATGTTGAGTAGATGTATTAATTACATGCCTAGACAGAGCATTTGAAGAACATCTGACTTTGATTTTATATAAGTGTTCCCTAATTCGGTCTTTAAACTTTCTGTCCGTCTTCCCTACATAAATCATTTTCATACCTCACATTTTTCCATTTCTGTCTCCATTGTTGTCTCTGCATTTTACTCTGCAGGCTTATTAGGGGCCAATTGTTATGAAAGATGCTGATATACCATGTATTCCTCTTTCATCCAGCACACATATTTCACCTGATTTTGCACTTTTAGTCTCATATATTTTTATGTTTATAATATCAGCCGTTATCAACATCTTTGCGAGTGCACATATCTGTTTTGAATGATTTATGCTGTTACAGATATTATGATATTTAGAAGCACACGCTGTACAAATTTTAGATGCAGTCTTTTGAATGATCATTTTTTTGTACAGTTATAATTATGCTAAATAGCTAATGTGTAGATATTAATATCTTTATTAATTTGATCCCTATTTTAAACATGTATTTATACATACAAGTATTTCAAATAGGATTATATCTCTTATTATTAAATACTAAACATGCATGCCATTTTTTATTACTAGTATGCATATAAGTGCAGTATTTATAGGAAGATAGTATGTAATTGTGAAACACCTTATTTGCTGCATACTGTCTATGAGATGGTTACATAGATATTTAAATTATTTTAAAACATTTTGAATGTTACATGCAGCAGCAGTTAAAGTAGGGTGAAATGTTATTTTAGAACATTTTTATTGTACATTGTTTACAAAATGTCTGCATATATATTTTAAATATTTTAAATAATTTAAAACATTTTATAAGATTTTACATTTAGTAGGATGTGGCATCAGAGTTGTTTGTAGCGTTTTACTACAAAAGTGATGTCAGTTTAAATATTTTATGTATAACAGGATGTGACATCAGAGTTGACTTCAGTATGTCCAAACAGGATGTGACATCAGTAGTTGACTCTAGCATTTTGCTATAAAAGGGATGCTAGTATGTTTGTTTGTTAGTGGCCTGATGAAGATTCGTTGAAAGCGCTAGCCCTGTGTTCTAATTATTTTAATAAACGTGGTTTCTACTGGACGCTTGGATTTATTTTTACATGCTGGCTGCGTGTTTTTTCTACAAGCTATTGCCCAGTGGATGAGTAGGTTCGAATGAACACTCTATGGTGATTTTGACTCTTTTTTTATTGGATTAAGAGTTCGCAAAGTAAAGCGGTTTGTAGGTTACAGCTTCGTTTCTTTTTGTGGAACATTTGGTTACCTTTTGTGACTGACTTGAATTGAACACAGCAAGTATACTTCCCACTATTTAAGCCTGGTTTTTTGTTGTACATGATTATAAAGTGTTTTGTCTATAATAGCTAAAGGTATGGTAAAATCATTGCCAAAATTGATAGATACAGATCAATGCGGTTTTGTGAAGAGGAGATAAACATCTGACAACATAAACAGAACAATGATGACCCCAAGGGAAGTACAATGTAAGAAAATACCATTGTCATTGGTGGGGCTTGATGCAGAGAAAGCATTCAACAAAATAAGCTGGAATTTTATAAGAAGGGAAATGGAAGCATTTGCATTCCCTCAAACAATAATAAGGCTAATTAGGAAGATATATGAGAGATTGGAGGCAAAAATTAAAGTGGGAGGATTCTTCTCTGTTAAGTTATGTCTGAACAGAGGAACCAGGTAGTGGCATCCTCTTTCCCCTTTGTTATTTTCATTATATAAAGAACCATTGGCAAACAAAATACAGGACACAGAAATTCAAGGATATAATTGATATGGTAATCAATAAAAGTTGACTTTATTTGCAGATGATGATATTTTGCACCTGATAAAACCAGAAAAGCACATCTCAGTGTTGTGGAACATTTTGACACAGTTTCAAGTCTTTTCATGATAAAAAGTGAATCAAGATAAAACAAAGGCTATAGTTGTAATCTATGTACCCACATATGAATTGATTCAGCAATACCTATATTTATGAAGAATGCTAAAATTAAGTATTTGTTAATATAGATTAAAAAGGATGCTGTTATGGCAGCTAAGGATGTGGGAAGAGACTAAACAAAAGATAACATAAAAACTGAGAAACTAGAAACTCTTGTTTATGGATACAGACAACAAGCTACAAGCAAAGAAAATGTTTTAGTCCCTTTAGTTTTATGTACAGGTTAGGAAACTATTATCAACCAGAAGAGAGGTTGTAGACAGTAATTAATAAAGAACTGAAGGATTTTATATGGGCAGGGAAAAGGGCAAGGGTCCCGTGGAATAAGTTGATCTTTCCAAAAGAACAAAGTGGTTTAGTTTTGCTTGATATGAAGGGATATTTTAGACTGATACAGTTAAGGCTCATATACAAAACACAAGCAGAAAGCTATAATTCAAAGTGGAAATGGTTGATGAAGAAACAGGGAGGATTTCAATAAATAGTGTGTGGAATTTTGGATGCAGATTCTCAAGGAGAACAACAGGCAAGCAGAATATTATATTCATAAAGTAGCAGAAAGTATTCAACTAAACCAACATGAGAATGTGGAAAGGAGAGTTTGCTGATAACAGTAACAATTAGGGGTACAGAGAATCAGCAAGAGGGGGCTAGAATTTATTGGAGAAGACTGGCAAAGGAACTGAGAAACCGAGCTATTGGGAGAAAATGAATAGAGAGGGAAGGTAATATAATGGGAAGTAGCTATGAAAACATTTGAACTGCAGGCTAGAGACTGCCTTCCCTATCAGGGGTGATATTAGAGCATAGGGAAAAGAGAAAGAGGGGATCCTAAGTGAAGGACTTGATTTTTTAGTGTAATCTACATCAGAGGCTGCTCTTAAAAAAGGGATAATTAATAGGGCATACAAAATAGATAACTAGAGGAATCAACCAGAGGAGATTAGAAAAAATTATGAAGAGAGATATTGGATAAGCAATTTACAGGGAAATAATGGGAGGATATATATATATATATATAGTCCCAAATACGCAACAAATTCTAGAAGATTTAGGATTTTTGCTTGGAAGTATTTGCAAAGCTACTTTTATACCCTAAGCAGACTCCAGAGAATTTTTCCTCAGGTAGATAACAAATGTTGGAGGTGTGATGAGGAAGAAAGAGGTAATTGGGGACATATGTTTTGAAAGTGTAATGAGTTGGCAGTCTTCAAAAATTCCCTACATAGTACTCTGTCAAAAATATTGGGTGAGCAAATGGGTGTAACTAAGGAAATTATTTTTTTTTTTAACTGGGATATAGAATCTGAACTGCCTAGACATAATAAGGCCTTACTTAAGTTTAATTCTGGTGGCTGCCAAAAAAGCAATTACTAGAGAATGGAAACCAAAATCTAAACCAACTGTATTTGAAGTGTTGAGTATTGTAACTGAGATAAAATAACTGGAATTAGGATCTTTAAGAAAGGATAGAAGTAAATTGCATAGAGAAAATGTAAATTTTGGGAACAATACAAGCAGAATAATGTTGAAGGAGGAAGGAACTTTAAGGAAAGGTATGAACTGATCGATTTATGTAATTATTAGATTGATGATAATTATGCAATAGAATCTATGTGATGTATAATGATTGCAATTGGGAATAATATGGTTTGTTTTCTAAATGCATGTTTGCCTGTTCCTTAAGTAATAATTCAATAAGGTTGTTTAAAAAAACAGGCTCACAGAAATTCTTAAGTGAGTCTGAGAAATTCCCTATCATCTAGAATTATCTTAATACTTGCTGTTCCAAGTACATAATTGCTATGTTTTTTGCATGAGGATTCTATGAATGAAAATTGCTGTGTTACCAACCATTATTAAGTATAATCCTTTGCACAATGTTTGTGCCTAATATAACATGTTTTTGCTTCAGTGAAATGCAGTATTGTTATTTTGCAATGATTGTTTTTGAACAGTTTCTGCTTTCTGCTGCAGCATTTGCCATGTGATGCATTGAAATGTACAATCTCATGCAGTTTATCTTGTAAGCCAAAGGTGAGGCTAAATATAAATTCTTATTAAAAAAACAAATGCCAAACATGAATTACTATAAACCCTCTACAGCCAAGATACAAAATAACTAGGCAAATTCAAATCAAACCTTGATGATGTTTTATATAAAACAGAGTCATAATATTTAGTCAAAGCCACACTAAACAACATTCATTTATTCATCTAATCAATTTTTGCAAAATACTCCCAACCCACCACAACAATTCATGGGTGCTATGTTTAGAGCCTAGGAATCAAACTTCTTAAATCTGAAAATCAGAATTAGAAAGACTACAATTGCTGAAGGATAATATGGCCTCACAATTTATATTCTGTGTTCTTGGTGGCAATAGGACACCAATTCAATAAATTCTACTCTAATTTTCTTTACACATTTAGTAAAGCTTATATATTTATTTGGAGCAACGTAGGAATCATTCAGTCATTTTGAAAATAACATAATAAGCACTTGAAGAAGAGCAGCAGTACCAACTGAGACAGCTGAAGTGTGAATGGTATCCATCTTCAAAATTTTAAGCACACAAGTTTACGATGAGAAAAGACTGGGTGGCAATAACAGAAAGAGAAACGGTAATTTAGGATCATAAATTCTTCTCTCTAGATTAGAATGACCAACCATAAGTAAATTAGGTAATGCTGAAACTTTACTACTCTCTGCATTCCACAGAGCATACATATAACTGATCCTTATATGATTCTCTAGTTTGAAAGTAATGGAAATTTTATATTTTACTTACAGTACAATATTATTGTATTTTCTGCTTCAGCCATATTCTCTGTTTAAGAAGACATAATTCATATTCCCTCTCTTGCGCTACAGAAAAATCACCTTCTAAAGCATTAATAACAGAAGAAATATCATATGCCTCAAAATGGGTATGCTGAAATTCCAGGCATTTAATATGTAGACTGTCTGCCACTAATTTAAAAACTAGAGAGTATTGTATTTTATCAGTCAAAAATGATAAAATGGTCTCTTATGGGCATAATCATTCCATAACTGGTCAAAATAATATTTATAAACTTTACCAGATTTTAAGCAGAAATGCTATGACTCAGTTTGATAGCAGGAGCATTTAACTATATAATAAACTTACACGATCAGAAAAAAAAAGAAGCAGATGGGATTTAATGTAAATGCACAAAGTCAAAAGTAAAATCAGTTTCAGTCTGAATGTGATCTCTTATACAAAGTAACTGCAGGAGTTCTAGAATTCAGTATTGTGCAAACATTAACGTTAGTAGAATTTAGTACTGTGTAGTTTAATCTGCTTCAATAAAGCACTGTTAATAGTCTTCTAACTCTGATGCACCACCCCCTTGTAGCTCACAAATCAAAGGACTGCACTGTATGGATAAGCAGTTTCCTAACTTCTCTGAAGCCAGCTTGGTGGATATGGGCATCCTGGAACAATGTAGCAATTGTCTCTTGTTTACTGACAACCACTTAATCCTTAAAGAAGCAGACACAGTATTTGAGAGGTGTACTTACACAATGACACTGGAGGCTAAACTGTAGCAAATAAGTGCACATCAGGTTCGCAAAACCATGCACAATACCCACCTCACATAGTTAACAACACACATATAGACTAACATACGCTGAGGCACTTAAAAGCAGTCTTTCTAAACAACAAAGGTCATCTAGGCTGTCCACTGTCAAAAGTTATGTCTCAGCAAAATCAAAGAAAAAAAACACCTATCCCAACACATACTATCACTCTCAGTGAAGCCCCAAACACTAAGCCCTACGGCAAGCAAACACACTCCATTGCAAGATATACTGATGCCCCTATAACCAAGATGAATAAGGAGGAGATAACTGTTGCTTATATGGAGCCAGGATCTTCCAAATCAAGCATGTACTCAAGTCATTACACCACAGGTACTAGTATGATTCCATCATAGTCCATGTAGGCGTAAATGACCTGAGATGTACCTCCCTGGACTATATGAAGAGAGACATTATGGAGCTTTCAGACTTTGTGTTTCAGTTTGGTATGAGCTTGGCACTGAGCAGTATATTGCCATCACTTAGGATGATGCCACAATATGAGCAAGAAATGATCAGTTTCAGTAACTGGTTGTCTTTCTGGTGTCATTCGAAGGGGATCCAGTATTTGTCAGCTTGGGAGGACACAGTCAACAGACCACTTTGCCAAGGATGGTCTTCACCCTTCCACTCTAAGCTTTTGAATGCTGGCTAAGGCTTTTTCTCCACCCGTAGTGGTTTTTTTAGGGGTAATGACAAATTGACAAACCTACTAACATAGCAAAATCAACTCAACTGAACCTCGGTGTGATACTGCTCAATGCAAGAAGCATAAACAAAAACAAAAGCACTGCACTCCCTTCAAGCCCTCCTCACACTTGAGGATATAGATATCTATGGAATTACTGAGACACAATTTAAAGTGGTACAGAGTACCCCACCAATGCAAGGCTTCAGTGCCTTCCACCAGTAGTTGCACAGACAAGGTATACTTTAATTACCCCTCTCTAGACTGGGAATCCTACATAGCCTCAAATCCACAGGCACAGAGATTCCTGAACTTCATAAATACAAACACGCTTGTCCAAATAGTGAATACGCCCACTACTGGAACTCATACTCACAAATATGGAAGAATGCTGCACCCACTCTCCAGTGTCTCATCTTCCATGGTAAGGTCCTACCATGAATCTGTCTCCTTTGAAATCAAACTCATCCCCATAATCTTATTAAAATCAGTAGCAATTAGGAACAATTCTATGGCAAATTATCTATTATAAACTGATGGTTTGTCAAAGTTCAATGCCCATCCAAACCCTGGGAACACACCAGGCTATGCTGACTTGCTCTCAGAAACTCTGTAAACCATGTTAATGGCAGTATAGAGGATGCTGTACCTATAAGAGGAAAGACCAGAACTAGCCCCAGAAACAAACTGCCCCAGTTGCATCCCAAATTAAACAGGGTATACAACAAAAGGAAACAAATGTTGGCAAAAATCAGGAAGGGTAATTCCCATAAAGATAAAAACTTCTTATCAAAGTAAATAGGCACCTAAGAGGGTTAATTAGGTCAAGCAAAGCCAACTTTGAGGTTAAGATATCCTCCCAGGTGAAAGATAACCAGAAGACTTTCTACAGCTATGTCAGAAACCTCAAGGGCAGCACATAGCAATGTGCTGAACTATGATTAATGGTGCCACATTCACTGAGCCTGGAGATACAGTTAACCTGTTGGTGGACAAATTCAATTACTTTGCCACTTATCCTTACATATGAAGCACATAACATGACCCAACTAACAGTCTAAACCAAAATAGAATTTGGAGCACAAAATGTGATACTAGAACAATAGTCATGACCAAAAGAATAATACCACAGACCTCCAAAAAAGACATCCAATGTTTCCTTGAATAGGGCAGGAAAGAAACACCTCAGAAGCAAATCATACCTGCAGAGAATGATGTGACCCAAGACATAATAGCACATCTCCCAGGAAGCAGCTTAATTCCATTAGTATTTTCAGTACACAGATATAGACCTATGTTTCAAATTCTATTATTTCCCAATGCTGTACCCATGTAAGCATGGAAAATTTATTCTGGGGTACTCTAACTGGAATATCAACCTTAGTAGCCTGGTCACCCTCATCAGAGCTACTGGGATTCTTTTGGTTTGAAGGCTGAGTAAGCTCTGCAAAATCCAGCAGTAGTACAGGGAAACCTACAGGAAAAGGGTCTACAAAAGTAGTGGGTTCCTCAATAGGACCACCAGAACATTAATCTTGAGAAGACAGTAAATCATCATTTTATAAAACATGCAAATTGTTAATCTGGCCTTTTGGTGACTGAAATAGTCATACAAATTGCAGTTTTGGTGATTAGATTTCTTGGTAGGATGACCAGTGTCACAACAAATACATTCCAACGGATATTTCCTATATTGTGATATGTCTTTATAACCCTTTATCTTAACAGAATTGTCTTATTTAAACAGAACCCATTTACAAGATGTAACTCATCATCACATTTCAAATCTCTCATAACAAAGGCCATATTTTTCTCACAATTTAAACACAGGAAGAACTTGCAACATTTGTCCATAACAGACCAAACATCTGAAGCTTCAATATCAACAAAAGTAGAATTTTTCCTATACTTAAGTAATAACTGAGGAACACAGGGTTTATGTTGCTCATATCTTTATAAAAAATAAATGTCAATAGTAGTTCCAAATACCACATCAGCAAATCTACATTCTATAACATGAACAAGGGTCAACAGAAATATCCAATGGTTTCAAAACCTGAAGCCAAACAAAGTGCCTACTACATGCAATGGATGTATTAGTAAAATAAATTCTCACAACATTTATTTTAGGTAAGGCCACAAGATCATATACAAGCAGTTAAGTATTTGAATATACTATGGAACACGTGATCACATCTGCAGAAGAGCTAATATGTCCTGAAGCAACATGATTGTTATACTCTAAGCTGAATCAATAACCACACTGTAATGCCATTGCAACCATTTATTCAATACAACAGACTACATTAAGGATGCCACAGTATGTTCACATATAACCATATCATAAAAATAGCCTGAAATCATTAACCACCGAGCCAGCTGGTGTCACCAAGCTTATTCTGGCTAGCCTTTACAGAACCAAGTGTGTAACCCAAGCTACCTTATATCTAGTTGTAAAGCCCTTTATATCTTGCCTCCCAACCCAAACACCTCTTGCCATGTTCACTGGTTAAACTGAATCCAACCTGCATGTCAAGGTGAGACTACTGAGCACACACAAAGTGGAAAACAAGGGGGGTCCCGCAAGACAGCTGCCTAATACAAGGGGGTCCTGTAAGGCAGCTGCCTAATAAGAACCATGTCTTTGATGGAGGGAGGGAATGGGAAGGCCTTTGAGCCACTGATGAAAATTGCCTTGAGGACAGTGTTGCTAACCTTTAAAATCAGACGACCAAGGACCGCCCCCTTAGACCCAGTTCACAGACAACACAGCTTATAGGTAAGTCATCCTTCTATGCATAAGCCACTGTTCTTTGGTTCTCCATCTGTTGATTTGCTGCAACTACAACTGCAACTAGGAAGCACTGTATCAGTAGGGAAGAATTGCCCTGATAATTGGAGTGCCTAATGTTAGTAGTTGAATGTCACTGATTTCCTGCTATGATAGTTAACCAAGGTGAAACAATGTTGGCATCACCAGCTTCAGTAAGCTGCCTCACTGAGGGATACTAACATGACATCATTCATATTCCCCAACACTAATTTGTACTAGATGCTCAGACACAGAAGGAAAAACAGTTTGATAATAAGCTAAAAAAAGATGCAGTTAAAGTAGTTGTAATGATTTCTGTTGCAGAGGGAAGTTCAATAACAAACCAGAGGGAGAAGGCTAAGACTGAGAAGTGGTAAACCTTGTAAAACATGTTAGTCTTCAGAAAATAATATTTCAACAAAAGAAGTAGTTGGTGAAGGAATGCAGACATTCAAAAGCAAAATGTGCTACAACAAGACTGCTGAGAAAATGAAGTCAGCGTCTTAGTACTTACAATGGAAGTGAGAGGAACTGGTATTTCCACTACAGAAATCTCCGGTAAACAGTATTGTCCGCAGCAGCACCAAAATATACAAAACTTTCACATTGGATCAGAACTGTTAAGAAAAAGAAGAAATATTGTTAGAACTTGCTCTTCAAGTGGCTAGCACTAATATTACCACTGAAGAAACAATTTTCCTGCAGATTTAACAATTAAGCTGCTTTTTGACAATGTTCACTTTCCTGCGTGCAGTGACTTTACACTTTGAGTATTGATTTTCTTCAGCAGAAACTGTAGAATCTGATGGAAACAAGTCCTTCCCAAATTATCTCACTGTACTCAGTAGAGTGGGCAAATGAGATGGGACTGGGACGAGTATCAAAAATCAAATTTACAGCAGGGGCAAGCAATTCCGAAACCACCAAGTTTAAGAATACAACAGCACTTGAGTAGGAGAGTGGGAAAAACAAAATGCAGACAGAGACCAACAATATTAAATCAAGCAAATAAATAAATAAATGCAGTACAGTTTTGTTAACAAAATGCAGAGACCAGCAATATTCAATAAAACAAATAAATAAATGCAGTACAGTTTTGTTGACAAAATGCAGAGACCAGCAACATTCAATCAAGCAAATAAATAAATGCAGTACAGTTTTATTAACTACCACTGAAACAGATCAAGTGCAAAAAATTATACTTATATCAGCTTTGTATATGCAGATGGTTATAGAATCAATCACAGCCAGCTACAAGGAAGCAGCTCTGATACCGAGTACAATCTCACAAAAATGTAACTCTTTATATCAGTAGTATCAAAGAAAAGTTAGTCCCTCGGGCTCACACCTTCAATGGGCTGGCTTCACAGAATGTAATGCAACCTCCACTGTGAAACCAGCTGGCTTTGAGATTAAGTGCTGCACTATCCCTGAAAAACAAAATCTAGACAGAGACCAGCAATATTCAATCAAGCAAATAAATAAATGAAGTACAGTTTTAGTAGTAAAATGCAGAGAGAGACCAGCATTATTCAATCAAGCAAATAAATAAATGCAATACAGCCTTGTTAACAAAATGCATACAGAGACTAGTAATATTTCATCAAGCAAATAAATAAATGCAGTACAGTTTTGTTAACCATCACTGAAAAATATCAAGTGCAAAAATAGTATACTTATAGCAGCTTTTATATCCTGATGGTTATAGACTCAATCACAGTCAGCTACAAGGAAGCTACTCTGATACTGTGTACAATCTCACAGAAATGTAACTCTTTATACCAGTAGTATCAGGCAATCAGATAAACACAAAAAGCTGTTTGACCAGTAGCTCACACCTTAAATGGGATGACTTTACAGAATGTAAAGCAGCCTCCATTGTGAAACCATCTGGCTTTGAACCCAAGTGCTGCACTATTCCTGAAAAACAAAATGCAGACAGAGACCAGCAATATTCAATCAAACAAATAAATAAATGCAGTGCAGTTTTGTTAACAACATGCAGAGACCAGCAATATTCAAGGAAATAAATAAATGCAGTACAGTTTTTTTAACAAAATGCAGACAGTGACCAGCAATATTCAATCAACCAAACAAATAACTGCAGTACAGTTTTGTTAACAAAATGCAGACCAGCAATATTCAGTCAAGAAAATAAATAAACACAGTACAATTTTGTTAACTATCACTGAAACAGATCAAGTACAAAAAAAGTATACATATATCAGCTTTGTATAGCCAGATGGTTATAGAATCAATCACAGCCAGCTACAAGGAAGCAGCACTGATACTGAGCATCCCTCATTGACAGGGGAGACAGGTGCTGACTGAGGTTTCTTTTTGGGGATAAACTCTTGGCTAGGCTGGTAAGGGCCCCAGGGCCTAGTAATCTCCTATGATCCTATGCCAATGATTCCATTCATATAAGTAGGGAAAGAGCATGAATGAGCATTACAATTATAGTTTTGAAAACACAGAAGCAAATAACACACTTTTCCCATCAAATAGTATTACGAAGAACTATAAGGGAGTTTCCCATGACACATTGACCAAGTCTATAAAAACAGTATAATATCTTTAATCACCTATGCAAAAGACTCAGCTCAGTGGAATCTACCCCATCAACTGTAATATTTGTCCAAGATATATATATATATATATATATATATATATATATATATATATATATATATATAAAGATAGACAAATAAGGTATTGTGGAATAGTGTCTGTTTCACGGGTGTAAAAGTGCTTATGCACTTGTACTATGGTGGTAGAAATCATAGAAATCGTGAAATAGCCACTCATGCTATGTATACTCTGTCTAATGCAATAATGAAAATTTCTAACAGCAAGGTAAATGTAAAATGCCTTCTGAGCTACTGTTAAAGATAATCCTGTAGAATAAACAGACAGAGATGTTTACCTAGATATACAAGACCAAGAGTGAAGATTCTTGGGGATACCATAACCAGAAGAAGCTGTAGATATACCTGTGAAGTACCAAAAGCTGTGGACTTACCTATGAAGTGCCAGTTCACCTGTGCATTACCACAACTTTGCCTGTGGATTTACTAGGACTGTATGTTATGGGCTCATGGGTTTCTGACAGACTTTAAAAACTGAACCGTAAGAGATCGAAACAACATGCTTCTGTTTTCTTTCATTAGAAAGAACTTTGAGTTGACATACTTGTGGTTGTGATAGTCGTGTTTTTAATGATGTAGCACACAAGGTGCTCCTCACTTTGAATATTATGAACATTGATCCCAAACCTACTACTCATGTATCCATATACAGGGCAAATTCCTTAGTAAAAGCAAGAGTTTCTAACACTGGTCCAATGCAGAATATACTTTTCAGTTCCTTAAATTATTTTTATACCTCAAAGGACCATTGCACCTTGACAGGAACTTTACCCTTTGAGAGAGCTATCAAAGGACAGGCAATATCTGCAAAACAGAGTACAATATTTTGCAGTATCCAACTAGTACAAGGAAGGCCTCAATTTGCCTTTTAGTGGAGGCTATATGTCAGTTTTTTTGGGGGGGTTTATATTTTTTTATGCTGTGGTCTTACCAAACCCTCTTCATATAAAGTATCCCATATACGTACTTGGCTTACACCATGCCCGATTAACACTTTTTAGCATTCACAGTCAAGCCTGTCTGCCTTATAGATTCTAACAAACTTGGCACACTTGATAAGTGAAAACTGCCAGTCTTCTGAATGGATGACCACATGATCTAGGTTTACTGCATTATATCATTAATGGGTAATCGGTACTTTAATACACAATGCTGAACCTCTGCTGGAGAACAGTCAAAGCTCAATAAACATATAAAACAAACTTTAATAGTCAAAATATAAAACAAATGAATGCTTTTGTGTAAAAGCATACAGACTTCTTTAGATAAAACTTGCCAAGTTTAAAACTTGCTCTTAAATAAGCTTCTAAATCACATGACAACTCCACTGCAAATATGGCTGCAAACTTTTACAGCAACAGTTGTCTAAAATCACAGATACAAATCTTATTTAAACCAAGTGACTCATAGGCTGATAAAAAATTGCAAACATTATCACATTTCATAGGGTTTTCTTTTAAGTAAGCACTGTATTGAAATAACTTTATTGAGCCTTGGGGGGAGGGGGAGGGCTGAAGCATTCAAAAAAAATCTGCCACCAAAGTTCCCTCTCTTCAATCAATAATTTCCAAGGACCACCCCTAGGACTAACTTCCACTTTTTCTAAAATAAACAGACAATGATGGTCCGACCATTGCTGAATATGTTTATAGAGCACATTCATAGATTTAGCCTTTCTTATTTCATAATTGTGCTCATATATACGATCTCCAAGTTTGCACTCTGATTTGCCAACATAAAAACCTATTACAAAGTATGGCATATAGCAGCATAAACAATCCATTTTGTGCAGTTACATTTTCCCGGAATGCTATCACGGATTGAAAAACTACCTCACACAAAAATAAAGGGACATTGGGGACATACACCACATTTGGACACATACCTTGTAGACATTTTAACTTTCAAGTGTCCCATGCTATCATAAATGTTCTTAATATGTGGTTACAAAAGAATGCACAAATGTAGTTTGTTGCCAATGTATACAGGTGTCAGATGTACCAACATTATAGTCCATCATACTCAAATTATCATCTATCCCATCTTTCATTTGTAAATTAGAATTTTTTGGTGCAGACGTGGTATATAAATCACTTTAATCTTTTTCATTTTACTTCTTCAGATTTAAGTAATAACTCTGAGTACCCTTTATTCAAAAACATTGTGAAAAGTTCTTCTACCTCTTTGAGGAAGTCACAATGTCTAGACACCATCCTCGCTGCCCTCACGAGTTGGCCCTTAACCATGGCCTGCTTTTGGTGCTGAAGGTGGCAACTGGTGTAATGTAGGAACATATCTGAATATGTAGGTTTCCTATAAATTTGAGACACAACCTGCATATCCCCTGAAATATTATCCTTTTTTAACTGGACATCAAAATATGCAACATGTTTAGTACCAATATTGTGTGTAAATTTTAAAAAGGTGGTTGTATTATTGATGTAAGATATAAAGCCATCAATTTTATCTTTACCATCTCTCAAAGCTATAAAGATTTCATCATGAAAGTAGGTGTGCATGCCCCAAGACCCTTTATATCGACTATTAAATAAAAAGTTTTCTTCCCAAGTGGCCATGACCATGTTTTCAAAGGGTCTGTATTAGAAGAACGAAAAGACTGTACCGCAAATGCTCACATGAGCAAAAATGCCAGTAATTGAACTTGGTATTGTGGGGGGGGGGCTGCATCCCCCACCCCACCCCCCGCTAACTATATATTCTAACTCTGAGGTCATACTACAGTGAGGAAAGGGCAAATATCCCACTCCTCACTGTACCACGACCCCACAAACACCCTTTCGATTCCCGGCATTTTTGCTCATGTGAGCATTCGCGGTAATGTCTTTTTGTGCTTCTAATATAGACCTGTTTTCAAACAGTGGGCTGCATGCTGCCCCCATCACTATACCCTTATTTTGATGAAAGTAATGGCCTTCAAAAAAGACATAATTATTGTGCAAAACTATATCCATTAAGAATAAGGACAAAGGGTATTATTCCTGTTCTGGGGTAAATGTATACTTTCAGCTAAATATTCTGAAAACCATTCTAAACCAGTGGTATGCAGGATGCAGCTAAATAATTCCTGTGCATCAATCACGATAAAACAATTTAGAAACATTGTTTAACTGACTCACCTTTCAGGAACTCCCAGGAGTCCTCAGAAATATGATGAATGCTATTAACATCTTGTTTCAGCATTTTATCAATGTATTTTTCTATAAAACACATTTTTTATTTGCCTGCATCCATGATAGGTCGAAAGGGTGGAAACCCACAATTTTGTGGATGTTGGGGAAGGCCAAATATTGCTGGAATGCTAGGCTCCTTGATTAATAAAAAATTATACCCATCTGGTTGAATTTCGCCCTGCATAAGCATATCATATAAAGCACCATCTATTTTATAATATGAAACAGACCTCATTAATAGAGACTTCTGTATAAATACTATCATACGATATATCAAGCACATGCCATTCACAGTCAAGCTGATGCATGTTGACAAGCCCACCACCTTTATCCAGGCACATAAAGTGCAAATTCTGTTCTGTTCATAATTCTTTTAAAATATTTATATTGCTGTTTAGAAAGGTTGTGCTAGGAATGTGGTGGTAGCATAGTTCTGAAATGCCTAACATCCATCTCTGAAACCTACTCAAATAATTTAAGAGTAGGATGAAGCTCTGAACTGAATGCACAAATTATTCAATTCATCATCAGACAAATTATGATGGGTCATCATATAATGAAGACTGAATTTTCTGACATACAATTTAAGTTCACTAACAACTCTGGGAATGTCCACCCTCTTAGCTGGTACAAATGAACAGCCCATACAAAATAAATCAGCATGGGAACTATTTAAATCAACTGAGCTATAGTTAAATATTTTAAAATCATTAGTAGAACTAAATATAACATTGCAATTATGTGATACAGTCACCTTCGTTATTTCCACTGGTTCCTCCTGTTGTTCATGCTAAAGCTCCCGTTCCAATAATGGTCCTGGTTGTTGTCCCTCCTGTTCCAAATCCGAGGTGACCATCTGAGTGGGGGATGCTCCAAAGGGTGCTGCTCCAATTCCCCACACTGTTCTTGAAATGCGTACGCCTTCCCTCCACTCTGGGATACCTCCTTATGAATACTTTGACGTGGCTGGAGGTATGCTCTCCCCTCCAAATACTCTCTCAAATCACATTGAAGCTTCTTAATTTTTTGCTGGTGGATTTTGGGACAGATACCAGCTACTTCCATAAAAATGGATGTCAATCTTGGCTCCACTTGCTAAAATAAAAGATCTTTATGGATAGATTTAGACAGTTTTTTAATGTCTATATACAATGCTTCCATTTCGCTTAAATTATTCTTAATCATGAGCTCTATTAGCTCATAGCCATGTCGGTCAAACATGGCTAGGAGCTCCTGGTGTAAGAGAGAATGTTTCAACCAAGCCAGTAGGAAACTTCCAAGTTCTAAGCCCTTTAAGAATCTGTTGGGCTTTAACATATTTCTTGAAAATATCAGATGTTCATAGTGTTTTACTGTTGCAATCATTTACATTTGGGTAATCTGCTGGCATGTTGCCCTCAGTCGGTCTGATTAACAAAGTCTTGGGTCCTGCGTTGGTTGCTGTCCTTTCTTCCTTGACACCAGCTCGTCAGTGGTATAAAACATGTAGCCGACGCCATAACATTAGTCTTTCTTGCCGCACGGTGCCCGAAGCAGAAGCTGTTCACAAGTGCCGGTCAGCTGACTCCTGAAATTTTTGTTTTCGAGTTTCAGAACCAAAGTCTTCAACTTAAAGCTAAGTACCCCATTGGGGAAACTTTTTTTTGCTACTTACCGATGTCAGTAAAAGTTAATAATTGTATTACTTGTGGGAAGCAAATACCTCATAAGGATTTTCATTTGTACTGTATTCCTTGCCTAGGCCCTGACCACAAAGTACCTTGCTGTCGGTTTTGTGCTTTATTTAATCAGCACACTATTTGTCGTCGGTGCATTTTTGCTTCAAAATATTTTGGTTCTCGGTTTAATTATCCAGAAATTATGTCGGTTAGCCATCCGAATACCAGAATACCAAAAAAATGCAAAGAAATAGACAGAGACAGGCCGTTGAGATCTAAAACTGCCAATGACGCTTCTCCTAAGCCAGTCACCAGTTCGCTGGTACTCAGTGAGGCGCTTTTGCAGCCCCTGATACCTGCTACTTCTGATTTGCAGACCTCTACTGAGACCCATTCGGAGTCCGGTATGCCGCGAGATATTTCACATATAGAACCCGTGGATGTCTCTACCTTGGATAGGTCCAGAGCTGTTGAGCAGGCACCAGCTTCTGAGGGTGTATTCAGGCCTACAGACTTGCATATTAAAACGACTCCAACTTCAGTGCTAAGGCCTAAATCTTGATCTATTTCTAAAAAAACGATGCCCAGGCCACATGTTCAGGCCCCTATGCCTAAAAAACAAATGATTAAAATGGCCAAAGATTTAATTACTCTAATCAGGGGTAGTCAACCCCCCCCCCCCCTTCCAAGAGGCCTAGGATTGAATTTGACTATGAATCCTCTGAACAGGACTCTGTTTCTTCTGACTCTTCTAATGATCTGGATTTGTCCATACCTACTTATGAGGACTCTGATGCAGAGGATTCCATTTCCTCTGCTTTTCCACCTGAGGATTTCTCTTTTGGGGAAACTTTACATACCTTAAGGGAGCATTTCCACTGGGAAAGTCAGGATTTTTCTGAATCCAAAAAGATGCTTAGTGATTTCCTTCTTCTTCCTAGGCATAGGCCTTTGGCTATTCCTCCTGTACTAGATATTGCTGATGATGTGTTTTCAGAATCCAGTATGGCCCCTGATTCCTTGCCTCCAGCCCCTAGCAAACCAGACAGGTACTACAGGGTTCCTGAGTCCCACAAATTCCTTTTCAAAAATCCTTTTGCGGACCCTGAAACCATTTCTCAGGGGCCCAAGGGCATTAGGGCTTCTACTGCTTAAAATCCTACCCCTTCTGATAGAGATTCCAGGGCGATGGATAGGTGGGGTAAAAAGGTTTATACTTCTGCAACCTTAGCAATCAGGGCTTTAAACTATCAATTCCATATGCTAAAATATCACCAGCATATCATGGGACTGCTTAAACAGAAAATTATGTTGATTTCTGTGTGGAGAATAAAGATTTGCAGGATTTATTGCATTCAGCTGAACAAGTTGGCAAACATACTTTGCAATGTGGTTTTGATTTTTTAGAGGCCTCTTGTAGGGCTGCTATTACTGGGTCTGTGCTTAGAAGGCATGCTTGGCTTAAGGAGCAATCTCTGCCTGATCATGTTAAAGCAAAACTTCTGGATGCTCCTTTACAGCAGGACCACTTATTTCATAATAAGGCTGAAGAAGTTCTAAAAAAGATGGAAGATTAAGCTAAATCTATGCAAACTGTGAAAGATTTCTTACAAGTGCAACCCCCTAGATTTAGTAAGCATTGGCCTACTAAGAACTGGTCCTTTCCAGCTGCTTCCAGAGCCACTACAGACAAACCCAGACATTCCAAAACCACAAGGTTTCAGTCCCAAGGAACTTTCAGAACTAAGCAATGGGGTGCTTCCACTTCCAAATCTGGAAACAACAAGGCACCACCCTATGGTAAACAGTCTCAATGACTTCCCTTTGAAATTACCAAGCACTTACCTCTCAGTTGCCCCTTTGGGGGGAAAACTGGCTCTTCATTCAAGAAACTGGTAACTTATAACCCAGGACAAATGGGTTTTAAATATAGTGTCCCAGGGATACAGATTTAATTTCCACATGCTACCAACTCCAAACGGGTGGCCAGACCTGCCCCCAAATCAGTGGGCAGAGGCTTAGAAACAAGTACTTTCCCTCCTAAACATGGGGGCTATTCAACTAGTACCAGAAGAGGAAAAGGGACAAGGTTTCTATTCCAGACTTTTCCTGGTACCCAGAAAAGACAAATCATGGTGTCTAATTCTGGACCTGTCTACTCTAAACACCTTTCTGGACATTCCAAAATTCAAGATGCTGACTCTTCATCAGTTACTTCTTATGCTAGGCAAGGATGCCTGGTTGGCAACTCTCGACTTAAAAGAGGCATACCTGCATATCCCAATCAGGGAATCTTGCAGAAGATTCCTATGCTTCAAAGCAGGCTGCATGCATTATCAGTTCTCTGCACTGCCCTTTGGCTTGTCTACTGCGCCCAGTGTATTCACAAAGTGCCTGGCTCCAGTAATTGCATTTTGCAGGCAAAGACATATTCAAATATATCCATACGTGGACGATTGTCTAATTCAGGCAGAAAACCAGGCATTTTTCTAAAACATCTGGCATTTGTAAAAAGACTTCTAACCTGTTTAGGGTACACCATAAACAAAAAGAAATCTCAACTGGTACCCTCTCAAAAAATTATATTCCTGGGTGCAAGCTTGAATACACCTGCCCAGATGGCTTTCCTTATGCCAGAAAAGCAAATTCATTTGGTGACTTACTTAAAATTTATTTCCTGGAAAACAGCCTTCCTTTTAGCAATAACTTCAGCTAGAAGGATATCTGAATTATAGGCAGAATTACAAGTGTTTTCATCTGAAAGCATACAGACTTCTTCAGATAAAACTTGCCAAATTTAAAATGTGTGCTTAAAGCTTCTAAATTACATGACAACTTCACTGCAAAAGTGGCTCCAAACTCTTAAAGCAACAGTTGTCTAAAATCATAGATACAAATCTTATTCAACCCAAGTATATTTCCACCACTTCTGCATCATGAAAAATTCTAATTTACAAAAAGTGGAAGGTGTGGTAGATGATTTTTATTTTTATTTATTTAACATTTGTTGACTGGGAATGTCCGACTAGGTTCCACAGATCCTGTTTTCAGCGGAGGCCCGGGGAGAAATGCTCCAGAAGCATGTCTTTAGAATGTGGGAGGAAACCGGAGTACCCGGAGGAAACTCACGCGAACACAGGGAGAACATGCAAACTCCACACAGAAGGCACCCCAGCCGAGAATCAAACCAGATAACCTCTTCCTGTGAGGCGACAACGTTAACCGCTGCACTACTGTGCCGCCAGTGATAATTTGAGTATGGTGGAATATAATGTTAGTACATCTGACACCCATATGCATCAGTAACAAACTACTTTTGTACATCCTTTTGTAACCACATATTCAGTGGACAGTCCCACGATTAGTAATATTATCAGAAATAATTGGCAGTTTATTGTGAGTGCTAGAAGTTTAAGTAATTGACTAAGTCCTGTGTCTAATACTGTTTACAAAAAAGGCACATTTTTAAGATTTATGATAGTATGGGGCAGTCGAAAGTTAAAACATCTATGTCCAAATGTGGTGCATGTGTCCAATGTCCCTTTATTTTTGTCTGTAATATTTTTTCAATCCATGATAAAGTGATTTACATTCCTGGAAAATTTAACTGCCATACAAAAGGGATTGTTTATGCTGCTGTATGCCAACTTTGTAATAGTTTTTATGCTGGCAAATTAGAGCGCAAACTTAGAGATCGTATATATGAGCACAATTATGAAATAAGGAAGGCTAAATCTTCAAATGCACTATATAAATATTCAGCAATGGTTGGACTATCATTTTCTGTTTATTTTAGAAAAAGTGGAATGCACTTGGGTTGAATAAGATTTCTATCCGTGATTTTAGACAACTGTTGTTTTAAGAGTTTGGAATCATTTTTGCAGTGGAGTTGTCATGTAATTTAGAAGCTTATTTACATGCAATTTTTAAACTTGGCAAGTTTTATCTGGAAAAGTCTGTATGCTTTAGGACAAAAGCACTTATTTGTTTTATATTTTGACTATTAAAGTTTGTTTTATATGTTTATTGAGCTTCGAGTGTTCTCTAGTAGAGTTTTCAGCATTGTGTATTAGTTTGGTTTGGTTGTTGCTCAGTAATCGATATTTTACTCATCAGCCTCTAAAAAGTGGCTGAAGCTCCATGCAGATAAAAGGGTACTACTGTGGACTGAATTATACCTTCATGGATTACAAAAAACTGTTTTTCTTTAAGAGAGGGAGAATGAGGTATTTTCCAATACCCTTTTGTCAAGTACAGTGCTGTCAATATCTGACATTTCCTAAGAAATTCATCAGTTCTAGGTATGAGATGGGTATCAGACTTTGAAATGCTATTTAATTTCCTAAAGTCATTACAGAATCTGATATTTCCTCCCAGAAACTCGCCTTAGATTGCTGTTTGATTCTTTGTGTGATTATCACTCAGTATGAGCATATCTTGAACAACTTCTGTTAGTAATTGTTTCTTCAACTCTGGTGCTCTGCAAGTTTTTACTCTAAAGATCTTTCCAGGTGTTCTCTCTATGTTATGTTCAATTAGTTTAGTTCTCCTATGCATCTCTGGGAACATTCTTATTTTTTAATAAAATTATTTTATTTCTTGTTTTTGTACTTTTGACAATGATTCACCCAACTTTACTTCAGGTAGAGATTCTCTGGTCTCATCTGTATGACTTTCAGCTTGCAAGCTAAACACAGAATATTTTTCTTTTTTTCCATGGCTTCGGTACATTAATGTGACTGATTTGTTCTATCTTTCTCCTTCCTGGCTTTTCAAAATTGCAGTTCACTGCATTTAGCCTTTTAATAACCTTTAAGGGTCCTTGCCACTAAGCCAGAAATTTGTACCCTTTAGAAGGTACTAATACTATAACTGGATTTTTTAGGTTAAATTCACTAAATGATATATTTTAGGCATACTGTGGTACCCCACAGGCTTTCTGAATGTGCTGCTTTATAATGGGCATAAACTTCTGACTACATTATAGACAAACATAATATTCTAGCACACCTTTAAATTGGGTCACCCCAAGTCTTTGCCATATAAGAGTTCAGATGGGTTTAAAGCCATTTAAAGCATATGGCACAGCTTTTATTGCAATGAGCAGGTAAGATAACAACTGGTCCCAGTTCTTACCATCTACATCAAGTACTTTGTCTGCAACCTGGATTTCAGTATTTAACTGAACATCTCCTAGACAAACATTGTGTAATGGTATACAGATGTTTTCAACTTCTTAACTTTAAAGCACTGGCATAACTAATGCAACACCCTGCACATGAAGGGAATACCTTAGTCAGTAACCATCTCTTTAGGGCTACCCACTTTTCAGAATAACAGTACCAGTTCTCTGACAATACCTTAAGCATTAGCCCTGTATAGTGGTAAAGCTTTTGGAAATGATTTAGCGTACTACATTACTATTATGTACTGGTACACACTGCTAAATTTCCCAGTGGGCTTATAATAGCAAAGTTTTCAAATAGCACCTCCACAGCATGCATTAGAATCAATGACCTCTTAAATCATGATTGGGGAGGGAACTGTTTACTGACATTCTGGACAAGAAATACATGAATGTTTTCTTTATTTCATTATATGCAGCCAACAAAATCTGGCTAGCACTCTTGCGTTATTTTTTCCATCCTCAGGTAACCTCCTAACATGTAAATATAGGCTAGCTTCATTACTATTTTCCTATAAGTTTTTGGAACTAATGCCTAATGTAGAATCCCCCCCTCTCTGCTTACTGTATATGCAAGATCACATTTTTACTCAAAATGGAGGTGAGAAGTCATAGAAATTGTTCACTATCTTCCGCTGTAACAGGAGTTCTATTCTCTTTTGTTCTGCTTTCACATTAACCACATAGGAATGTCATGCTGTAAGTCTGTTACCTACAGTTAGTCTTCACTAGCATGCCTTGAGCTGGAAGGTACAACTTCCTCTTCCCAAAATACAAGTACTATGGCTCCATCTAGGTCTTCCCCACAGTGGACATTTCTGGACAAAACTCTTTCAGTTTTCCAGTATCTAACAGCCTCTTGGGAGTTCTCTGTATACAGAAATGGGTTTTAAACTCTGTATGTCCTTACCTCTCTTTTAGCACTTATGATTTTTACTTTGCTCTGAGATTCCTCACTTAAGTACTTATGACCGTTACTTTGCTCTAAAACTCCTCACTTAAGTGACTATCTTCTATTTTTGTCATCTGTTTTTATACTAACACCTTAAGCTTCTGGGCATACATCTCTCTCTTGCTAATTTCCACTTCAGATTCTGCTGTCAGTTAACCTTCCACGCCTTCTTTATCATCTCAGAGCATTTGGTTTCTGTAATTCTGTAACTGGGGCAGTCTCTAGTGCACACAGAAACTTTCTGCTGTGCATCCAGGGCCAAGATGTAACCCCCTTTGTTGTTTCTATGCTAATTCCCTTCTATTGTGCTCATTTCTTAGTTCAGTATTGGATCTCTCTATACAAGTGTCACTGTCCTTGATATCCCCACTATTCTTATTCTGGATTGGTATGTCAAGTTGTTGCTTTATATCTTTCTTATTAGGTGTCTCACCCTGCCGCACTGTATCTATAGCTATGCCTCCATCCCACATTTTACACAGTGCCTTAAAATGGGGAAGTACTTTTCCTACGATAATACCATGTGTCAAGTCAGAAGTCAGAGCTACAGGATTCAAAATTTTCCTAACTGTCTGAATTTCTATATGTGAGGGGATATTCTTTTTTATCACCATTAACACATATCAACCTTTAATTTGTTATTCCTATGTATAAGCACAAGAACATTTGACAAGTATAATCATGCTTCCAGAATAAGGTAAGGCTTGTGCTTCTCATCTTTTTAAAAGTATAGTGCTGGCTCAATAATCCTAGCTTTAGTATTAACATATTCCACAGGAACAATGTTGTTTATAGTGTGTCTGTGTCCTTTTTCACATTTTTTGCTACTAGCATTGTCTTTAGTTTCATGGAACAGAATTGGGTTATTTGAACTCTCATCCCACATCTAAGTAAGCCATTACTTGTTACTTTTTGTTTGAGCAGCATTTGCACATTTCTTACTGCAAATTTGATTTTAGAAGCAGACTTTAATTTTTAAATGTTTCTCATTAACTAAAAAGTTTTACTTTTTTTCTTACTTGCAAAAGGCTGCTGATTGGTAACTAATTGAACACAAATGGCCATTTTGATGTATGGATATATATTATATATTTTCACAGAGTAAAAAACTGTGTGTATGTCTGAGTGAGAGAGAGAGGATAGACAGAATGACTGATACACAAGCACACACACCTGTAGGCATGTTTGCATATCTCTCTCTAGCCCTATCTCTCTCTCTCTCTATATATATATATATATTTGCATAGACAGATGTACTTGAAATATCTTTCATATTACAGATGATTTCACAATGAGATACTTTTATGCTCATACTATCCCATTATCTTTTTTATATTTAAAGCATTTTTTAAAGACAAAATGAAATTTATATCTTTCTTTGCCAAATTACCTAAACACAAATAGCATCTGTTATATTAAAAACAGCCTTTTTACACATTTGTTGTTAAATATTGTAAATATTTGGATGAGAGTCATACATATTTTGCTCAGTGGATAGAGCTAGTACTGTATAAGAAAACCACAAAAGCAATTCAAAAATGGTAGTAATAATGTATACAAACAAGCAGCAGAGTATGAAAAGCACTGCTAACACAGTTTAAAATCATCCCTTTGAAGTGTCAAGGTCACTGTCTAACATGACACTACAAAGCAGGTGTAACCATATACCACTGGACATTTTGTTTTCTTGCTAAGGCACAAAAATGTTCACATCATCTTTCTGTGCCAACAGAAACTCAATGCAACTACAAGACCGTTCCAAATTATATTTCCCTTCTGAAGTAGAGACACACTTACATACACACACACATTGTTTTGATTAGCGGACGTGGCTACAGAAGGATAGCCAAGAAGGCTGGAACTGGCAATGCTGTCTACTGGCAATCAATTTCATCACTGGAAATGATTATACTTTTTCAATCACCAGAATTACTATACAAATGTTTAACACTGCTCTCTATTAATGCTTTTTCCTTCCTCAGCTATGGTAATTAACTCTGATCCCTCTCATGTACAGTTGCCCAGAGAGGTATTCAGCATATGTAAATGAGATGTAAATTGCATTAAATATTCTTTAAAACATTGAGAACACTAGGTCCTCATACTTCTGTATGTTAACTATTGTAAACATCTGTAACATACCTCTCAACCTCTTAGCTCAAGAAATCTGGACAAAGCCTAAAATAACATGGTACAAAGACCCCATATTGGTTTTATAAGCTTAGAAAGTTGCTGGAATAACACAATGTGTGCTAGCATGCATTTTCAGAAGGATATGAAGTCGGAAACTCAAATGTATGTAATTATTTAGTGAGTTTAGTCCTTGGTGACTTGACAGAAAACCATAACTTTTATGAGGAACAGACTAAAAATATGAGGCAAAAATCTAGACATTCCAAAAAAATCTGGACAGCTGAGAGCTATGATTTATAGTATTGTGATATAGCTTTTCGGAGGTTGTTCTACTACTAGTCAAATTACTAATGAATGAGCCTGAAATTTGTTGATCACACACAAGTAACTTACAGCTCACTGATTGGTCTTTATCACAGAAAGTTGTTGACAGAGTGGTTTCTTTAAGAATCAATGATTTTTTTCATTTTTTATGTTTTCCTTTTCTCCGTGGTTGGGTGACCATGGAGTTTGCATGTATAAATTTGAGATGGTGCAGTGGGCTTGCCCACTGCAATGGAGGTGAAAAGTAGCTTGGCCACTACTATAACATTTTTTTTAAATCTGGATGAAGCAATGACTAGTTGTGTTTGTCCATTTGCAACGTTGTCATTACATTATTTAACAAATAATACTGGAACCTTTTTCAGTATCACATTATGTTTTTCATGGTTGGGAGTGCAGCTTGAAAAGGTGAACACACTTTTTCAGGTTTTTCCATGAGAGACAAACTGTCTTGAAATGTTCCTGATAAGCACAGTTTGCACATAGTTAAATGACACAGGTATTATAATACTACTCTATGTTTAACATTTGTATACAAAATAATTCTAAAAAGCTTCAAATAAGATTTCATACTTTGTATTCCTATTTCCCCACAATTATAACCTACTCTCAGCTGACCCTAATGATACAAATGGCAAGTTTCTGCTTAAAATGCTGGCAACCCAGCTCTCACTAGTGGTCTGGTATCCAGAAGGGTAGTGAAGAGAAGAGAAGAGAAGCATCCATTCTGTAGAGGAGGAAGTAGGGGCCTCCCTCAGTCAGGCAAAAGATGGTGAGCACATCAGGAGAAGGTACACATGATGGCAGGTTACTCATTGCATGCAGGCACACACCCAGTGTACCATCAATGATAGCATTGTATGCAATACGCTCTACTATAGACCAGGAAAAGAGACCGAAGGCTGCATACAAAAATGTTATGCCCCGGTGAGTGGATACAAATCTTCTCTCATCTGTCTCTGCATCCAAGAAAGATGACTTACTAACCTTCTTCCAAATGATGATGTCTTATATACAAGACATATTATTTAATGGTATGAGAGTGAATGGATGATATTATTTGTGAGCCAAATGCATTATCATTTTGAATAGATGTTGCAATATCTCTTTTTGGTAAGATGTGTAGTAAAATCCCATTTTAGGACATAGGGCTCTAAATAATTAATTCAAATTAGATGAGTGAGGGTGATCACATTCAAGATTATATGGTATTTAGTGCAGATTAGATTAACACAATGAGCTGTTATCAAGCTGTTTCATGCAGTCCCAGGATTGATTCCCTCAATCTCCATTTACCAGCTCTGCAAATTTGAGCAAGCCGCTTAACTAGACAGTGCTCTCAGACAACTAGGCTTCTCCTAACACTGACCCCTCTTGTACATCACTAGTCAGTCCTACCATCCTGTTCTACAGTGCTTTTGGCATTTTCCATCAAGCTATTTTTTCACCAACTTAGGTAATTTTTTCCCATCCCACATCCCTACGGCTTGCTCATTAGTCTTCTGCATCATACTAAGACTAAAGCTTCACTGAAGTCATGATATCCTACATCACACAACTTTGCTGTGCCTATCATTTGCATGATAACACAGTCATAGGTTCATAGGTAGGTACTAGGCCATTGGCCCTAGGGCCTATATAAGCCTAGCCAAACGGTACCCTGGCTTTTGCCAACCAAGAAAATTATTTTCCTGTGACCCTGTCAAGCAGAGCCACAGAAGTGATCCCCGGGGTGAATTTCCTATCTCCTATCCAATCAAGATTTTTCTTGAAGAGTGCTAATGAGGAGCTTTGTTTGATATAGATAGGTAGTTTGTTCCAGAGTATGGGAAGTCTTTGGGACAGGAATCTATCCCTCCAGCATGTTCTGTTTATTGTGGTGACAAGGTTTAGGTCCCTAGAGCATGTAGCTCGGAGGGATTGGGATTTCTTTATGTGGAGCATGTCCAACAGCTCTGGGTTTGACATAGCTTTGTATGTTAGGCAGAGAATCATAGCCGGCCTTAGGCATAGGCCAACTAGGCGGCCGCCTAGGGCACCACTTTAGTAGGGGCACTTTTCCAGTATTTATTTGGTGTAGGTAGACCAGGATGGGGGCACTGGGTGGTGTGGTGGGGGGTGCCATGGTGCCCTTTTGCCTAGGGCACCAGTTGACCTAAGGCCGCTCCTGGCAGAGATCCCCTCTGAGTAGGCGATATGCGACAGAGTAAAGCTGGAGTTTTTTGAGAAGGTCTGCGTAGGGCATCTGTTTGAGGCCAGTAATTCTCTTTGTGAGGTCATAAATGTGCATTACTATTTTGCTTGCAACATCTTTTGCCCATGAGCCTCTGCTCCCTCTATCTGGAGTCTGTTTCTCTTAGCTATGCAACCATTTTCACATTTAATATTTTCTATTTATTTCCTCATCAATGAGGTCAGGGTGGCTTGGACATTTCTGGGTCAATATCTCTTTGTTTATTTATTTCTGAATTCTGCAGACTATTTCAGTGGATCTTCTCTCAAACTGGCCAGTTCCCTTTCCAGTCTCAAAGGTTTATGGTTTGCATCTGTCTGCTACCCCACTTCTCTTGGCCCATCCCAAACCTTTAAGAAGTATCACTTAACTTGCACACACAGTTCATGTTTCAACCATAGAATAAAATAAAGTTAATAAAAGAAGATGGAACCTGGAAATTCAAACATTTACTAAAAACAAAAAGTATGTAGAAAAAATGTATATATAGCCATTTTAATGAATGTGATCTTGTCAGACTGAGAAAACAGCAACATAAAAAGATGTTAAGGTGTTTCCAAAAGTTACAGCTGAATTATTGACTAAAGCTGCAACCAATGATACATAATTCCATTTTATCACCCCATGGTTTCTGAGGAATAGCTTAATGGAATAATTTATTCTTAAGCCTCAGCTACAGTTAATCACAGCTGCCACTTACTAATACAGCATGACATTAAATCTCCACCTAAAACCCTAGCATTTATGACATGGAAGATCTAAAAACAAAATAGCATACAATGACTAGCATCTATAAAATGTTTAGCTAATGATTTTTTTTTAAATTGCCTTTTCTCTTTCTTCAAATGCACAGTTGTTCTTATATGTAACATTCTTTTGATTTTGTTATTACAAAACACTATGCGCACAAAGCTTGCAATACAGAAAACTTTCTTTGCTCTGACAATTTCCAAAATTCTTTTTAAAGTACATTTCACCAGTTTCAGGGTGGGTGAAGGGAGAAAAGTATAAGAAATGTCATGTTGGACTACTAGCAGAAAACACAAAGTCATTTGAGTTCAGACACGATTAGTGCCCTTTATTGGACCAACATTGGTTTCACAGTTACTTGAGCTATTGGGCTGGCAAGAGCCCTTCTTCAGGAAGGGATGTTTGAAGACATTCATAAACTTGCATGTGTTCATTTCTTGCATTTATACATTCACCCTCATTGTATGTTTAAAAGATTTATAATCAAATTTATAATTTTTTGAAATATTAAGCAAGTTCTATGAACTATTATGCAAATGAACCAGGAAACATCATCTGCATGCTTGCATATACTATTATAGGTTACTAGAACATCCCAATTGTTTGATTAGTCTCCCAGCCTCCATGTGACCCGATAATATCCCAGGCTGCATCCTACATGAACTCAGGCAGGAACTTGCAGCAGCATTAGGTGCCCTATTCAACCAAAGCCTGAGTACCGGCTTTGTCCCAGCTGAGTGGAAGACACCCACTGTCATCCCTTTACACAAAGGTGGAGTGTCTGGGAAATTATAGACCCATCAGCCTAACTAGTCTGATCTGCAAGGCCATGGAACGGATTATCATGGACCTCATTAACAAGGAGATTGGCAACCTGCAAACACTCGATCCCACACAGTTTGGCTTCATCAAGGGGAGGTCATGTCTGTTAAGTTTGGTCGACTTTTCTGAGATGGTCACCAAAGCCATGGATGAGGGGAAGACAGTGCACACTGTCTACCTTGACCTGGCCAAAGCCTTCAATACTATTCCCCACTTGGGCATAATAGATAAACTCTCTCAACTAGGCATCATGCTACCAGATAGGTAGCTGACTGGCTCACTGATAGAACCCACCAAGTCAAAATAGGGGAAGCCACCTCAAGCAGTAGACCCATATCAAGTGGCATACCCCAGGTTCAGTCTTGGGGCCTCTGTTATTTGGGATATACTTTTCTGAGGTGCAGGCCAAAACCAGTGGGCTGTGGCTGACCAAGTTTGCAGATGACTGCAAGCTGGAAGCTGTCATCAATTCCCCTAGTGATGTGGACATCCTCCAAGAGGGTCTCACCCAAACAAATGACTGGTGCCAGAAACATGGCCTCAAACTGAATACAAAAAATGCAGCACCACCCCCTTTGGGGAGAGTGAGGTCCCCACAAATTATCACATTAATAAAAATGTCCTAAGCATGCAGTCAGTTGTGAGGGATTTGGGCACTCAGACTGATAGCAACTTGACTTTTGACCACCATGTTGCTTCCATTGTACAGAAAACTTTCTACATGGCCCACCTCATAAGTAAAGGTATCTCATCCAGGGACAAGGAGGTCATAACATCCCTGCATTCTTCCCTTATAAGGCCCATTATTGAGTACAACACCCCATTCAGCATGTACCTCACAAAGCACATGCAGCAGCTGGAGAGACCATAGAGGTTCCTCACCAGGAGAATCTAGGACCTCAAAAATCTACCATACACAGATAGGCTAAAAGCCCTATCCCTCTACTCTGTTTCATACAGACTCATCACAGGTGACCTCTGTCTGGCAAACAAGCCAATCTCGGACCCCACATTGATGGGACTGCTGCATATCCGCAAGTCAGGCTCCACTCGAGTAACCTTCACACATGGCCTCAACCTGGTCTGTGACATCAATAGGACTTGTTGACAGACAGATTTATGTCCCAGAGACTCCCCCATCTATGGAACAGAATCCCTCTGCAAGTCAAGCAGAGTACTTCTTTTACCCTTTTTAAGCAGAACATGGATAACTGGATGGGAAGTAGAAAATACATCCCTGGAATTCCACCCGTGTCCCTACTGGACAGGGGCATCGGGTGCTGATCTGTCTATGAATGGGCTAAACCCTTGGCTAAGCTTATTAGGGCTTCAGGGCCAGTAGCCTAGTAACTTCCTATGATCCTATTTGCATAATGATATTAGGTAGGAAAACATAGCTGGTTATGGAAAATGAATTTGTATTATTTATAAAACCAGTAGCAACATTCTTAACAGAATAATTCTATTAAACATCTGTAACATGGTTGTATTGATTCAAAATCTAACATATTATCTTTACAGCTTTCTAGATATCTCAAGAGAAGAGCGGTGACCATCAAATGTCGCATTTCAGCATTCACCACTTTCTTAATATTGTCATTATCTGTGGTATTTCTTCTAGTTCTTAATATTTGGCCCTAAGGAATGTTTTTTAATGAACTATGCATGGCAAACTCATCTCATTGCCAAGGGAACTTCTGCAGCTGTATTTCACTCCAGTTGCAAAGAACAAAAAGGAGAAATACCTTCAGTAAAAACCCATGTAAGGCAGTTTCCAAGAATAAAATTAAACTTAAAGAAATATATTGTTTTCCCTCACTTCTGCATCAGTGTGTTCTGTATTACAGTGCTGAATCTACTAGAGGAACACCCCCACCCTCACCCACTGGCCTTAATACTGCTGAAGCTAAATTAACACTTTAGCATATTTTACTCTAGCAATGTAAACTTTCCTTGGAAAAGCAAATAAAGCCCATAACAATAAAGCTAAATAGTGCAACTCACCTCAAGTAGAGTTCAAAGGCTTTGTCTTTGTATCCATAAACATTCTACCGCATTGATTGTTTTTGGTGGAAAACCATTTATGGGGTTTGGGTGAATAACTGAATTCCATCTAATTTCTGGTTTGGTCCTCCCTTCATCTCAGTTGCCATGTTCATTGCAATACTGCCTGTTTAAGTTAACTTAGGTGTACATTAACAGTAATCTGGTAGCATGTGTTACTGCCTTTAAAGTTATCAGGACTTGTCTTACTTCCTGTCTCACTGCAGTTTTATAGATTGTTTCCTGGTACTTACTCCACCATGGGCCAACCAACTCTGTTCAGGCCTTGCTATACTTGGGACTTACTCTATCTTTACCCCCAATTCCCACCCACCCCACTACATCTAACCGTATACTTTTCTTACTCTATCCTGTACTCATCCTCCTTTCCTGTGCCTAACTGCATTATCACTACTACTATTGAAATTCCCTAGGCAGGAATCAATCCCAGGCAGTGGCAGTGAGAGCACCAAATCCTAACCACTAGACCACCCAGGATCCCCCAATCACAAACTGCTCTCATTATACAATCCCCACCTACTTCTGTTCTAAATTCCTTCTAAATTCTCACTCTTGTCCCTCCCTATAAAAATCTACCTCTTCTATATCACTGCTAGTATCACTGCTTATTAACTCACCTCACCATACTTCAAGATTTTTACAACACTAACCATGCTGTTTCCCTCCAATATCACCTTATTCTTCCTCCTCCTCTCATTCCCAACATCCCCACCAGTAGTAATATTAAATAAGCACACCTCAACCATTACTTCATCCTCGCCTATCAACCATCTTCCCACTAGCTACTCAGAAATCTCTTCAAGCTTATTTCTCACTACTCCATTCCACTCTTGTAACCCCAAAGTACTAAAAACATCAATATCAATGTCAAAGTAATACTTCTACCCATCTCTGCTAAAAATGCCATAATCAATAAACCATCTTCCCACCGTACATCATTGTGGTGACATCCACCCCAACCCAACCCCAAACCAAAGAATACACCCTAAAAGTTAAAAAAAATAGTCACTCTAAACCTTATAAGCATATGTTAACAAAATCACATATTTTCATGCCTAGATGACTCAACACAACCCAGATATCATAGCCACAACACAGGCATGGCTAAACATGAAATAAAAGATGCTGAATTACTACCCTCTGGTTATAATATCATTAGGTTCAATAGAACACCAAAAAAAACAGGTGGAATAGCTATAACCTTCCAAGGTATGCTCACTGTAATTCCCTTATACAGGCACAATCCCAAAATTTGGAAAAGCAGAAATCACAATCTCATTCCTAAAACTTAATAGAGCCAAAACATATGCATTGCTGTGCTATATATCCCCTAGGACAGAATATTCCAGTACTTGAAAACACTCTATCCTGGGATAGCAGATACAATCACTAATAGAATTATCTTCCTGGGTGATGTAAACATTGATTGGAAGTCCTTATCTGCAAATTCAGCAGTCAACAACATGAACGTCTTTGGATTCACTCAACTTATTACTACACCAAAAATATATGACAAAAATATCTTCCAACAATCTACCTGAACTTGATTCTGGTTTCCATCTAATTTTACCTCCTCAGGTACCCCCCCCCCCCACACACACACTAAGTGACCATCTGCTAGCTTATACCCACAGGAGTATTACACAACTAACAAAGGAGCATAAGCTCAGAATTGCCCCCAATCTTTCTAATTTCTCCAGAGTCTTTCATTGAAGCTCTAAAACCAGTTAACTGGTCTATCCTAAAAGACATCCTTTAAATGATGCTGTTGAATACTTCATTGCAGCATTTCTAAATTTTCTTAACACCTTAGCCCAACAGTGTACAAAAAGAATTAAAATTAGCCGTACCACATGGCTGACCAACCAATGCAAATTCCTTATGAAAGACAGAGACAAAGCACAGATTAACTGGAAAAAGAATAAAAATGACAAAAATTGGTAACTATTCAGACAGCTACAAAACCAAGTCAAGAAACAAGTTAGAGATAAAAAGTCTTACTGTACTCACCTACAAGATAGCCATAAAAACTATACTAAAAATTTCTGGTCCTCCATATCCTCTCTCATCAACCCAGGTATAAAAGGGGATACCAACCCATACCTAGACATTCCCCTCTTCAAACAGCTACCTGTTTCAATACATACTTCATAGAATGCATAGTCAACCTAACCTCAAACTCACCTAACACAGCCCCCTCCATGCAACTAGTTCCCCATACCTTAGACCCTAGCACATCTCCTTCACAAAAATCATCTAACTGCAACCTCTCTGATACACATATACAACTCCACCCACTTTACATTTCAAACAGCTTCTATAACTCTCATAAAAAAATCTTTTATATAACCTAGAACCTTACTCCTCTTCAGCCAACAACCTTCTCCCAGAATACCTAAATCTAGCTACAGATGCAATGGCATACCCAATCAGCATTCCTACGAATAGATCAACGACAGAATCCTGTGTTTTGGAAAATGGCACATATTATTCTCTTACATAAAGGAGGTAATTCTACCGACATTTCAAATTTCTATCCCATAGCCATCTTATATCCCTTCACTAAAATTCTTGAAAGATGTATATATCAAAGATTTCTCTACTATCTCTTTCTAAATAAGTTAATTACCAATATGCAACATGGATTTCAGCTAACCACAGCACCTCAACTGCATTACCTTCATTTACAGGCACTGTCAGTAAGGCTCACAACTCTAATAAACTTGTAGCTGCAGTATTTCTAGATCTGTCAAAGGCCTTTAACATAGTCTCTCACACTAAACTCTTCAATCAACTTTCCATCCTGGGTCTATCATATCCATCTATTCAATGGTTTTCGAGCTATCTTGCTAACAGGCAACAAGCTGTAAAATGGCAAGGGTCCATCTCTGCATAACTTCCCACTTCCACAAGAGTCCCACAAGGATCCATCTTTGGCCATTTACTATTCAATATTTTTATCAATAACGTACATTCATCTTCTGAAGGCACCTTGATTCAATATGTAGATGACTCTTCTGTCATCTGCTCTTCAAACACCTTACCTCACCACCAAAAAAAAAATTAACAACCTGTCATTATTATTTATTTATTTAGTTATTTAACATTTGTTTACTGGAAAAGTCTGACTGTACACAGGTCCTTTTTCAGCAGAGGCCCGGGGAGAAAAGCTCCAATTATAAGCAGCAAGAATTTCATAATACAGTAAGCACATATAGTAGTAAAGAGAAGCGCATTTTATACTGGTAATACAAGTTTTTAGTTACAATAGAGCCAGCAGATTGTTATTAAAGGAAGAATGTATACATGGTGAGATACATAACAGAAATTATTTAGTGGCTAGAATAAATAAAAATACTTGGAGACATTCACAATACATATGTACAGAGCTAAATGCTAGAAACATACTATTGTCTAGAGGTGGGTAAGTTTGATTCTGTACAGTTCAGAGAGATGAAGAAAGTAGGAGTTATTTTAATGCATGAATGTTGGTGTGTAGGTACAATAGTCGACAATAACTGAGTAGACTTTGGTTAATGAAGCTGAATAGTAGTATATGGTTAGTAGTGCTAAGAGTAGGGTTAGCCAGGATGGTTACAGGGGCAAAGGAAAGTGTCAATTAAATGTGTTTTTAGTAGGATTTTGAACTGTGTCATGGAGTTACTATTGGTTATAGTAGATGGGAGGTTGTTCCACGTTTTAGAAGTATAATGGGAGAAGAGTGATTCCCCAGCTGAGTTACTGGCTTTTGTGACATCAAGGAGGAGTTTGCTATTTGAGTGAAGGGATCTAGAGGAGGTGTATTGTCTTATAAGATTTTGGAGAGCTGGGGCATTATCTGGTTTCTGTAGTAGTTTAAAGGCAAATGTTAGTTGGTTGAAGTTAATTACCTGGGGAAGTTCTAACCAGTTAAGTTGTTTAAGTGATATTCAGTGGTGAGTATTGTATGGGGTGTTTGTGGAAAATCTATTTTATTGGAACAAGAATTTAATTTGGAGAGGTCAGCTCTGCAAAGGCTGGTTAGTATAGGGGAAGCATATAGGAAGGTTGAGAGGAGATGAGTACGGGCAATAGTAGCTTTAGTACTGGTAGTTAAAAATGACTTATTCCTGTATAATAGACCTAGTTTTTTATTGGACTTTTTTATGACTTGAGCAATGTGGATATCATATCTTAGGTTATTGTCAATTTCCACTCCCAACAGTTTGGTATGGGTGGTTGGAAGTATGGCAGTTTGGTTTTTGGAATGGATCATAAAGGACTTGGGGGTGGAGGAAGTTCTGGTTTGGTAGAAGAGAAATTGTTTGGTTTAGTTGGGGTATAAGTTGGAAATCAGTGAGCCAATTTTCCACAGACAAGAAGGAATCTTGAGTTATGGTATGCAGGTCTTGCAGGGAGGAGGCTGAACATATAAGAGATGAGTCTGCATATTGTATAACTGATGCATGAAGTGTGGCTGTATGGAGCTGGTTGGTGATGTGAGAGAAAAGTAGGGGCCAAGGATAAAACCTTGTAGCACTCCTATAGAGACTGGGAGGATTGAGGAAAGTTGTTGCCACAGGATGGCTTGCTGTCATCCTGAAACCAGGAAAGAGATGAGCTACTGAAGTTAAGTCTGGAGAGGACCTCAATGAGTTTACTGTGATCCACCATATCGAAGGCTTTAGATAAGTCTAAAAATATAAAAGAATAAACGAATCAGGCATCCACCAAAGCTGCTAGCATAAAAGTATTTTATTAATAACACAAAGGATAAGTGCTTTTACACAATGTTGTGCTTCATCAGATCCATCAACACAAAACTTCTAAAACAATTTAAATAATAAAACATATGAAATGAACAACCAATTAAAACCTTTCATTAATTACTGATGTAACCATCATTTTTTTAATATGGGCTTTAAAGGTACAGCAGCATTAATGCCCAACAGTTTATCTGCCTGCAGCCTAATAATCCACTTCGTCTCTGCAATCTCTAATCTATTGTTAAAGTTTCCACCTCTCTTATTCATAGGTACTATCTGTAATGCCATAAATTCAAAGTTATGTCCAGGATGCATAGAAATCTGCTTAGCTAATGCATTAAGCACATTATTACATCTAATATCACCTTGATATTGTAATATATGTTCTTTAAACATACTCACTGTCTTCTCTACATAGAAGGAGGTACAATATCTGCATTTAGCCAAATAGATCAAGCCTTTAGATTTACAATCTGCATAAAACCTTGGCTTAAAAAGAAATCTAAATTAGGATGCTTATAATTAGTCTCATTAGAAATGAAACTCCAGGCTTTACAAAGTCTGCAAGGCAAAGTGCCAACACAAGCAGAAACAACAGTGGGTATATTTGTAGATTTATAACATAACTGCCTTTTTAACGACAGGTTGTTCTTAAATGTAAAACTAGGCCTTTCACCTACAATATTCTTAATCCTTTCATCAGAAAGTAAAACTGGCCAATATTTGTTCACAATATCACTTATTTGATGGATATTATTATCATAAGTCAAGGGTAACCTAAAGTTGTTATTGTTCAAATGATTGGTCCTACCAGGTGCTACAGGCATATATGGTCAATTAAAATATGGTTTACCTTTATTAGCTCATATCATATTAATTTCATTTAAGGTCTTATCCAGGACTTCTTTCTTATACCCCCTATTAAGTAAATCTCCTTCCAACTTAAGTGCAGCATCCCTATATTCATTCTCTTCCATGTGCAACCTAGACATTCTCAAATATTGGCTCTTAGCAATATTATTAAAAATATGTTTGGGGTGCATACTTCTATGATGTAAAAGCGCATTTTTTCTACATGGTTTTCTAAATAAAGAGCTACAGATGGCTCCATTAGCTAATGTTATCTTAGTATCTAGGAAGTCTGTAAAGGTTCATGAGTGATTTAATACAAACCTAAAACAGTCACTGTTAGACTCAAGATATTGCACAAAATTCAAGAGATCACATTCCGCACCCTGCCATAAAATAAAAATATAATCTACAAACCTCTTATAGTACAAAAGCTGTACCAAGTACTCATGATTGGATAGGACCACACTGAGTTCCCAGTCCGTCAACACAAGGTTGGCGTAACTGTTAGCACATGGGGTCCCCATCACTACACCTACTTTTTGCTTATACATATCATTGAACAAAAACACATTGTTATGTAAAACAATATCCATCAATAAACCCAAACAATCAATATGCTCATTGGAATACTCTGTATTAACTTGCAAAACCCTCTTAAGAGATAAAATCCCCATATCATGGGGTATAATAGTAAAAAGACTTTGAATATCCATGGTCACCAATATCTCTCTTGCCCCGTGTTTTTGATCTTTTTTTTTTTTTGGCTTGTTGGCACTTTGCATTTTTAGTGCTGATATTTCAGCAGGGGGCCAAAACAATTTCTTAGCAAGGTAAAAACTGCTTTTCAGTAAAATGGCTTTCTCTGAGCTTGATGTTCACCCAATCTGTAGGTATGTTTTCTTCCTGGTTTGAAATGGTATTTTCAGTATTTTATCCTGAAAGAAGTTCCCACTTTTGACATCATGTTGCACTACATACTTTTATTCATTCTGTTATCATCAGTATTAAGGTAAATACTTTCAAGAAACACCAGCATTTGAAATAAAATAGTAACTGTGACACACAAAATCAGTGCTGGATTACAGGCTTCATGGGCCTAGAGCTAAAAGCTATGAGGGATCTATCTACAATGGCAACAGCCCAACATCTGAGGCTAAACTGCAAATGGCAAAAGCACGGCCTGTTTCTGACATTAAGGTCTGGGGCTACAACTCCATCAGTCCACTTGTTAAGCAGCCCTGCATTAAATGGCAACACAGTGAGAAGGGTATTAACAGCTTCATTTCTCATCACAAAACTCTATACCAAAATGGCAAACCAGATTCTAAGCACTATGGGATACATGGTTCTTAAAGTTACAGTATTATATTATATATTTATTGTATACATAAGTATGGAGAGTTATGCTTCTCACAAAAGGAAAACCAAAGAACCTGGAGAAAACTTGCTGTGGTGGGGAGGACAGCATGCAAAGTCTGTGTAAACATTCACCAGAAGCTAAAATCACACCCTAGATCCTAAAGCAAGAACACTAAAAACCACACGTGTGATTCGTTGGCCCCTTTAACAGCACTGTATTTTCTGCTGGTATTCAAACGCCCGCCTCCTGAGCAATATGTCCACTACAACAATGCACTGTGCTGTCATTTTCTGCTATTGTGAGGAAATTTTGTGAGGGTTTTTGTCTATTTGTTAAACTGTGTTTTTATTTTCTATATATATCATCTGTGTAACACATAGTTATTTAGATTTTATTCTTTTCTTAATATATATTTAATATAGTAAATTGTTAATTTATTTTGTAATACATTTCAGCATGCTGCCCTTAAAAATGCATCTTGGGTACAAAGAATGCAAAATAAGAGCTACAAAATGTAGAAGTATAACAAACTAAAAAAAAATGCAAGTTAAGGAGCAGAATCATGTTATGACAGAAGTTACTCCAGGCTGTAGCAAGCTTGCTGATTTGCTTTCTGAATGAAGGGAGGGATTTAAAGTTGCTCCAGGCTGTAGCAAGCTTGCTGATTTGCTTTCTGAATGAAGGGAGGGATTTAAAGTTGCTCCAGGCTGTAGCAAGCTTGCTGATTTGCTTTCTGAATGAAGGGAGGGATTTACTGCAGCAGCAGAAGCTAGTATAACTACAGCCGCCGTGGTAGGTCAGGCAACTAGTTCTTTACTTAAATGTGCCTGCATTTAAACAGGACAATCTTTGGGATATTCATTGGTATTTAGTAATGTCACATGAGAGGCTCTTTATCGTAAGATCATGGCTGATTGGTTTATTATCTTGGATGGAACTAGATCAAGGAAGACAGTACATTTTCACTCTGGAGTCTTAACTGATAAAAATTCAATTGCAGTATAAAAGTACATATGCAACTTTGCCATGCCAATATCTCAAATGCAAAGCTATGCAACAGCTTCAAATGAATCACAGCAAATATCAGAGGTGATGTGTTACCCTGAAAATGTATCACAGCAATAGAAGTAAAAAAAAGGTATAGTAATAAATTAACCATACATACATGTATGTATTAAATTCACCATACATCCAGTCATATGTCCCTGGGTAAATAGTACAAGTTACACTGTTTCTGTAACAATCCATATGGCCCTCTGACACTAATGCAGGCTGCGGCAGACAGAAGCACCGACTCCACAACCATAGTGTGCACTATGAATTCAGCCAAAAATCCTTCCGCACAGAAGGCATTACTAGTACAGAAAATAAATAGATGACAAAAGTCAAGAGTGGTATAACAACAGTGTGTGTGTGTGTGTGTGTGTGTGTGTGTGTGTGTGTGTGTGTGTGTGTGTGTGTGTGTGTATGTGTGTGTGTGTGTGCATGCATGTGTAGTGTGTGTGCACGTGTGTGTGTGTGCGCGCGCGCGCGTGTGAGTGTGTGTTTGTGTGTGTGTGTGTGTGTGTGTGTGTGTGTGTGTGTGTGTGTGTGTGTGTGACTAGTAGAAAATTATATTGTTAAAGTGGCACCAATCATGATGCACTGTGCTACACTGGAAGCTGACAGTATCTCCTTTGGGCTAGAATGAGGTCACACCATTTGGTGATTTGATGGATGTGTCTCAGTAGAGGATGCAAAATAGCAAGGAATCGTCCCAACTTCATATAGTCTGTACTATTATATATATGCATGACAACAACTGTAGTATCACCTATACTACCTGACAACATCGACATGTCAGTTAAGATTTACTTTTATGATCAATGCTTGCTCGCAAGGCAGTCACAGGAAGGGTGGAGATGTTGGGACATTTATTCCAGGAACCAACATATGGAGCACAATAACAGAATAAAGTCATGACACTGGCACCTGATTTATTTGTCTACTGGATGGATGGGATGGCCTGTTGACCCTTTTCAGCCAGAACTGGAGCTCAAAGAACAAACTCAGACAGTCAAACACAAGAATATGAACTATAAACTATATATAGTTAGAATACATGGCATGCAGAAAATAAAACAGTATTGTAAGAGGAGGTATACTGTACATACGTAGAATATGCTGATGACTATAATAGTACAAAATGGAATAATTGTTTATGTACAATTTATACTGTAAATGTTCAAATTTCAGTTCACATGTAGATATCAGAATGAAATATACCAATTTCCATTGGATTATGATGTCTTCCTCATCAACCATTTTCACAAAGTTGTGGGTAATGGCTTCTTTGTGTAGGCACTCTCACAGTTATTGTGTAACTGTTTCAAAAGCTTGTTGCTTTCTGGCGTTATTTGGAAGGTGGCTGCATATGGAAGGCCCAATCCCATAAAAGTTTTTTCTCCCATAGCTGCTTTGAAACAAGGCCAGGTTGGCATGAGGTTTTCATCTTGACTGTATTTGAGACTGTAGGATTGTTCTTTAAGAGGAAGTTTCACTTTCAGAAGTGGTGGGCAATCACTTACTTTTATCATTTTTTTAATATAAAGGTCCTAAGAGAATGGTAGCCCTGTAAGGAACAAGAAGTTATATGAGGCCCTTTAGGAAGTCACAATGGTGTGTCTGCATCCACCAATAATACAAATGTGCTTATTTTGCTTACAACTATTAGAAACATTTAAGTAAAATGAGAGGCCATATTGTAATTTTCAGAGATGTACACAATTTGCTGTGACCATACAGACACTAGGAAAAAGGTTATGAGAAATTCTGTTAGTTGAGATATTTATTTGCTAGTTACATTGTCAGTATATCCGCGGTGGTGGTGCTGCGGTAGCATTGTCACCTCCCAGTAAGACATTGTCCCGTTCGATTCTCAGCTAGAGCGTCTTCTGTGGAGACATGCATGAATGGGCGTACCTTCATTGAAGGTTGTGCGTTAGGACCGGCAACTCAGCATGTAAAAATCAACTGCCAATCATTAGCGGACCGGAGTTCCGCTGTGGCGACCCCTAACCGGGAAAAGCAGAAAGGCACAACAAGTTGCATTGTCAGTATGGGATGTGAACGTTAAGGAAGGATCCACAGTGAGATCCAGTATTCATTGACATTATGGATAATGTTATCCTGATTGTGTTTAAGCAGGGATGGTATGTTTGCTTATTTCTGTCTTGTGGAAAACATGCTTTTTAGTGAAGGAAATCCATAGGTAAAGATAGGGAAAGCTTTTTTTGTAAGCTTGATTATGGAGATGAATGTGATTTACTATATTGAAGCAGCAATATATTGTCTATATACATGATAACATTAAGAGATGATAGGTCAGAAATAAGTTCATAAGTAAAGGGAGAGAGAATAGATGGGACAGAGCCTTGGGAGACTCCATTGTTGAAGATCCCATTTTATGAGAAAGAGTTATTGATGTTAACTTGAAAGCTTCTGATGTTCTTGAATCCATTTCATTGTGTTGTCTCCAAAATTAAACTTTATCAGTTTGCTGAGTAGTATATTATAGCCAGTTGTCATGTCTACAAACAGACCAGCAGTAACAGGGCCTTTACTTATATTACTGTAAATTGTATCTATAGCAGTCAATATGGCTGTTATAGTGCTGAAGGCACAACAAAAGCCAAACTGATGGTCAGAAAGTAGGTCATATTTAAGTGCTCAAATAACTGCTTGTGTAACTTTTTTTTGACAGGCACAAATTAGAAATATGTCTGAAGTCCTTAAATTTAGTAGGAGGGGATACTTTTGGAAGGGGAATAACAGAGTCTTTGAAGGCATTTCTAAAGAATTCCTGAATTCTAAGGAATCATAAGAATTCCTGAATAATACCTCCACTTCTTCTGTTTTTATTATATTTTCTGTGTTTACCAGATATGACTTCAGTGGTCCATGCCTTTATGTTAACTGTGGACATGTTTTCAGGAAGCCTTCACTGACATATACATATGCTATCCATTCAGAATCCTCACTTTCACATCGCACCCCTGCTTTTTTTAAAGTCTCTAGATAAATAACTCTCCTTCAAAAGTAATGATCTACTGGGATCACATCATTCTGGTGGTGCAGGTTGTCAGTGGTTACACTACAACTGCAAGTCTGCATACACTGCTTCAAAACTTCCCTAATGAAGTTCAACAAACAGCTTGCGTACATAAACCCCTGAAACATACAACACAAAAATATAATTTGCCCCAACACCTTGCTTTCTTGATTGTTTTCAATCTGAGGCTATTATGGCTCACAGAAATGGCAGTTACTAAATAACTGCTTGTGTAACTTTTTTTACAAAAATACACAGCACACTTTCTCTAGAAGGCTTGCAAGCTTGGCAAGCATAAAAAACAATAACATTTTGAGCACAAGCACACTGCTTCTAAATGCAACAAACAAACACAAGCAGCAACTCCTTTGAACAATAAATCTCTTGCAACTGTGAACTGAGCAATTAAATATGAAGCAACAGAAACTCATCTTAAGTTGGTTCTGCAGTCTTAGAAATCTAGAGACCTTCGTCCTCTTCTCAGCCCTATTTGTGGTCTTCTTTCCACAGTAAATGTAAAGTACATTCTAACAAAGAGGTAAAGAATCTGAAATTATGGCAAAAATGCATGGAAGGTTATGCAGAGACTCAAAAATCTGTTATGGTTAAAGAAATCCCACATTCATTCTCTATTTTATTTGTTCTTAGTATGGTTGTGGCTATGAGCAGGCATAGTGAAGCTTATTTTCTTGTTACTACGCAGGTAGGGAGGGTGATCTATTCAAATTGTTGTGATTTTGGCTTCTGTTTATTGTGCTTCAAGTCTGCAAATTGACACCTGCTTATTTGTTTATGAGAAAAAGAACACAGACGTTACAACAATGTACCAATTATTCTAACTTTAGTTATTTCTTAGCTCCTTATTTTGTTTTAAAGAGAAACAGAATACACAAACTTTACAGCATTGTAACAATTGTACTGCCACTGTTTCTTGCACGCTACAATAGTTAGCTTTCTGAGCACAAATGCAGATCACATCAGAATTGGGCAGTATTGATATTAGGAAATGCATGCAGGGCAGGATGTCTGAATTCTTGGCACAGCACTGTTATAAAATATGACATTCTGTGCAAGGCACGTGAAGAAAACTGATTAACAGTTTGGAAAAGATCATTTTGAAGAGTATGACAGTCATTAGAATCACAGATTGCATCATTTGTAGAAAAAAAAAAAACAGAAGGTCAACGCAAGGCAACAAAATACACACTCTAGCTGAAAAAATATATGTAACAGATCCACACAGTAAGAAAAAGTGGCGAAAGGAAGACAAGTGATACTGAAAAAAAGAAAGTATAATACTAACACATCTACCCTGTATGCATGAGTTTTAATGTTTGTTGCAACAGATTAAAAATTCTAAGATTTTACATTTCACCGCGCATGATTTTTAGAACAATTACTGAAAACATATCACAACATTCCAATTATAATGATAGAAAGCTGTCAAATAATGTCATGTTGATACAGAATTAATTCTGAAAAACTACTTCACTACATACTAATTAAGTTGGAGCCTCTGCACACAAAAAGACAAAAGTATGACAGCTAGCCAAACTGTCCCCAAAGCTTGCTGTGTCAGTGGAGAGCCGTTCTTTGTGATTTGATTGACAGCACATCACAACACTCACATGGCCTGAATTATCTCGGAGTGTTGAAAATTGTTAATTTGCCCATGATTTTGGAGTGGGTACTGAACCATATACAGCAAAAGGCCAGTGCTGTGAAATCATCTGAGCAAAGACAAAGTTTAAATATGACTCTGAAGGTTTGGTAATGTTTAACACTTATATTTATTGCATTGTTTACTTAAATTGTATTATATTCTGTCTTTGTCATTTAGGTAGGATTATAGACATGGATGCCTATTTTGGGATGACACAGGCTCTGGTGTGGTTAAGTGACTTTCTCAAATTTCACAGTGCACAAGTAGGGTATAGATATCATACTCTAATAAGCAGAAAGTAGATAGCTGTTACTCTATCACATTGCTCAGTAAGCTATTTTTCTCGTTTTACATGTCTTACCAATTGTTATCTTTTGATATGCTGATGTAATTTAATACTGTACAGTATGCCACAACTGAAGTGATTCATTATCCGCGATAGTTACCTGTTTATATTATAATTGTAATGCTTTCCCTTATTATAGAGTTCTTTCGTGGGGTCTACTAAAATTTGAATCTTTTCATTCAGAATATCATGGTTAATGAACATAAAGTATATTGCCTGAAAACAGGTAGTTTCATAAATGCAATATGCATATTTAGTTATCATACTATTGCGTTATGTTTTTTGTTTTGCATCATAATTTTATTTTGACTGTTGCTTAATTACTTGCAAAAGATCCTCGAGGACTAGTGATGGTTCATTAAATCTCATTTCAAACATTTAATCAAATCATATAATACGCCAAAATACCATAAGCAAAGATTTAGGTGACTCCTATGTGGGATGCTATACAACTGCTATATTTTATGATGGCAAAGTTACAAATCTCAAAAAAGGCAAGTGTATGCTTTTGTGTCAAAACCCTGTATTTTCATTTATCCATGATCGCGCAGTTATATCAGAATTAGCCCGCGTCAAAGGAATGAGATACTGCAATACCCTGAGGATATGTGTGTGTGTGTGTGTGTGTGTGTGTGTGTGTGTGTGTGTGTGTGTGTGTGTGTGTGTTTACATAGATCTGTGTCAGTTTAAGTGTCTGCATGTGTATTGCGTTTTAACATATTACACCATCCTTTTTCATACATGTTAATGGAAGACACATCTTTTTACAGCAATACATACATAAATTTAAAGGCCAAATTAGTATTTTCTTTTCTATTCAGCAATGTTTTTGGACATTATTCTTTGAAAAAGAATGGTGAGGCATGTGAAGAGTTAAAAAACGTAGCATACATTTGCTGTAATAACCAGGCAAGTGATACAAAACAAAATAAATATTTCTAGCAGAAAAAAATGTAGCTGTCGAGAGTAATACATTCAACAGTACTATACGTGCATGTGTTTTTCAGCATTTATATTTCATATATCAATGTATTAGGGACAATATTCAAAAACATAGGCATACATTTGTGTGTTTGTGCACATACATCATGGCAGATTCATAACTTCTTGTCGAAACAGCAAATCAACAATTCACAAAAGATCAAACACTACTTATCAAAATACAAAAACAATCTACACATAATTGAATAAATATGTAAAACCGCTGCTTTTGCAGGGGACAAGCCACACCCCCACACCAGGCTAACTCCAATACCTGGAACCATTCCTCAATACTGTGCCTCTCAACAATTGAGGAACAAAAAGAAAGGATCTCGATCCAACCAGCCAACCAGGTCCAGTTTCTGTCTCACACCCACCATTTTATATATATATATATATATATATATATATATATATATATATATATATATATATAGATCTAATTCATATGGTCACCATTTCAGAATGTCGACATACATATATGATCGACATCTGAAATGTCGACCATAGAATAAAAAAATTAAAAAAAAAACAAACAAACTTACCTTCATGCTGCTAGCAGGGGGCTATGCCCCCCTGCACCCCCCCGAAACTTAAGTATACCAACTCTGAGATCGCACTACAGTGCAGAAGATGGAAATTTTTTCATTCCATACTGTACAGAGATGCCGGTTCCGCATGGTCGACATTTCGAATGCTGATCATATGGTCTCAGCCATATGAATGTCGACATTCTGAAATGTTGACCATGTGAAGGGAACATATATATATATATATATATATATATATATATATATATATATATATATGTATATATATTCCCCCCCAAACCATGCAAACTGCTTGCTGCAAATTAAGCATGCAGTTGCTATAGTTTAGACCACACACAGAGCACTACAGCACTCAGGTTTGACCACAAATGCAGTACCAGCTTTACCACCAAAAAGTTATGGTCCCATTGTTCCATAGTGGCCATTTAATATGTTAGAAACACAGATTACAGTGAAAACTGATTGTGGTGTGTGAAGACAACATATCATGGCAATTAAAAAGCTGTAATAGCATAATGTAATGTAAAGCACTTAGTGAAATGCTATTAAAGCAAGGTCTGGAAGCTCACAATCTTGGTGATATTTGCTTGTCACACAGGAATTTTGAGGTTAAGAAAGGAGACTTTTGTTAGATTCTGATGAGAAGAAGTTGTGGGAAAACACCAGAATACTTGAAAGTTCTGCTGATCTTCTGATTGAGGACCAAGAACCTAACTGTGGATTTCTTCAAGGAATACCAGGAGAATAAGTGTGGTTAGATTTGAGTTTACAAGGCAGCTTGACCTTGCCTGTGATGTGAACTGAAAGGGCTAATGTGTTTCACTGACAGACTTTAAAAATAGAAACTGTATGTAACCCAACACATGTTAAGCTAAAGTATGCTTGTTTTTTTTCTAAGTTGAAAATAAACTCTGTTTTATTTTTTTTTGCACTCTAAATAAACTGCACCTAATTTGAATAACACATCTCTGGTTTTAGCAGACAATGTTTGGTTTGATATGGACTGGAATATATTTTGTTTCTGTTCCTGCTTCACAGGCACAAGTGTAACAACATTTTGAGTTAATTATCCCCTAATTATCCCACATGGAGAGAGAGAGAGAGAGAGAGTATTTTTTTGTATTGTGAGTAGCTGCTATATTTTACAAAACCTGGAGAAACATGAGATAGTGGTGCAGCGCATAGCTGTAGCAAACACTCCTTGCACCTCAGACCATTCCCCTGACAGCAGTGTGCCCTTGTACCCTGGACCCTGGTCCATTCTCCGAAAGCAGAAACCCGAACTGGGTGGGATCCAGAGTTTGGAGGTTACCAATGTCTTTGTTTATGAGTTCCATGATGATACGTTCCATGGCCTTGCAGACCAGGCTCGTCAGGCTAATAGGTCGATAGTTCCCAGGATCAGTGGTGGCTCCCCCTTTGTGGAGTGGGATAACTGTTGCTGTGTGCCATTCAGTGGGCACAAAGCCTGATGCGAGGCTATTATTGAACATGGTGCTTAAGTGGGGAGCCAGTTCGTTCTGATGTTCATGTAAAACGCAGCCTGGGATATTGTCCAGTCCCATGGATGCTGTGTTTTTGGCTTTAGAGAGTGCAGCTTTTACTTGCGTAGTTGTGATTACAGGGACTCTGCATTCTTCCTGTATAGATATGGGGCCTTAAGGGGGTGAGAGGGGGGGTAAAGTTAGCACTGAACCTCTCTGCCAGGATGTTGGCAATATCAGTTGGTTCTGTAATTTTCGTGCCTTTGTGCTGTAACTCAGAGCAGATCTGGGTGTTGCCATCGAGATTCTTGCCATAGCTATAGAATGCTTTCTGGTTGTCCTTGGAATTAGTGGTGATTTTGTTTTCGTAGCTAGCTTTGGAGGATCTTATAAGGGATCTCTGATTCTTACTGAGGCTGACCAGGGAGCTCCTCCACTCATGGGATTTTACTCTCTTTTGCAACAGTTTCTGGCAGGGGACCCCCAGATTGGTTTCCTTTTTTTGGAGGATAGCATCTTGGTTCTGTTTGGGATAGCACGATCCATGCACTCGTGTAAGTGCTTATAGAGTGCATTTGTGTAGGATTCAGCAGTTGTAACTGTATTGTCCATCTTCATGGGTGTTATGAAGTTCACCACTTCTGTCTTAAGAAGCATGAAGTTGGCTTTGGAGAAATTATTTACTGTGGTTTACTTAATGGGGTTGGGGGCGGGATGTGGATATCAAGGGTGATTAGCTTATGGTCGGATCAGACCAACGAGGAGTTGACTTCGGGTGTGGAACACTGGTCACTCATTTTGGTAATGACTAGGTCTAGGATATTGTTGCCCCTGGTGGGGGTCTGGATAAGTTGATCTAGGGCATTGGAGTTTATGAATTCCAAAAAGCATTGAGCTAAGGAGTTGGTACACGAGTAGTTTTCCCAGTTAATGGTGGGGTAGTTGAAGTCACCCATTATTAGGGTGTTTGGCTGAACCCTAATATTCTCCAGTACATCAAGAAAAGAGGAGTGGGAATCCTGGGGCATGGTGGGGGATCTGTAGCAAGCTACAATTTGGATTGCAGTTTTGCCCAGAGTTAGTTGCACTTGGATAACCTCGGATGCATTATGCTGAGCAACTAGCCTGGAGGTGTGTATATCCTTAATGAATATGGACACACCTCCGCCTTTGGTGTTTCAGTCCAGGTTACATGGCTGAAAAGTGTGGTATGAGTTATAGTCTGGTAGTGCAGGGGTGCTCTCTGGAGCCTTGAACCAGGTCTCAGTCACTGCACTGATATCGATGTTCTCCATTTTAAGGAGTGCCTCGAGTGAGTGCATTTTGAGATTTAGACTTCTAGCATTGAGTAGCATTACCCTCAGTTTTTGCTTGCATGTTCCTGTTATGGTGGTGAATTTGTTATTTGAACCCTGCCTAAAAAAGGCACTATAGGGGCAGCAAGAGCCTTAGCCAGTATCCGGAATCCCAGGGGTGACAGGTGCAGGCCATCTGTGGCAAAGCATCGTGGTCTGTCGACCATGTCATCCCAAGCAGACAGATACTGGATCCCCTTAGAATGACAGCAGAAGCTTAGCCAATTGTTGAAGTCAATCATTTTGTCCTTGTACTGTGGTATCATTCTGGGCGATGGAAGAATGCTACTCAGGGCTAGGGTCATACCTGCCTGGGCTACAAGATCGGAGAGCTCTTCCATGTCTCTTTTCATGTAGTCCAGGAAGGTATGTCTCATGTCATTCACACCAACATGGACAATGACAGAGTCATATTTGTACTTGTTGTGGAGTGACCTGAGTGCGTGGGTTATGTGGCGGATCCTGGCACCTGACAGGCAGCTGACAGTAACCTTCTCCTTGTTTAGCCTGGTGAGTGGGACATCAGTGTGCCTGACTATAGAGTCACCTATAACTAGTGTGTTGGGTACGTTGTTTTACCTTATTGTCTGTGGTTGAGTGGCGCACTGAGTCTGTGGGCTATGTGTCATTTGGGTTGGGTTGGGGGATGGAGGTTGCTTGCATTTCTGCTTTGGAGGCCTGTTACTTAGACAGATTATTACTGAGAGCCTCTGCGAATGTTTTTGTGTTACTATGTGTGGATTTTGGTGGTGTAGATTTAGTGAGACTATGTGATGAGTGTGGTGTGGTGCAACTGTTTACCTTCTCCTCATGACTGTCAAGTTCAGTCTTGGCTGGAGAGAGCTTTACCTCCAGTTTGGCTAGAGAGAGCTTTACCTCCAGTTTGGCTAGATAAGTGCATCTCTCACAGGTTGTAGTGTTGAGTGGTAGGAGGAGAGGGTTGTCTGTGTACATGAGGCAATTTCTACATTGCCTCAAGATGCCCAGATTCATCAGATAGACAGGAGAGAACACTGGGAGCTGACCCTTGGACATGCCTGAATAAAAAACTATTTTCCTCTAGATAAGTGAGGAAAGTGAGTACAAGAACTGTTTTTCTCTAAGCCATGTGTACTTGTATTGAAAGGTGAAGAGGCTATCCTCTGTATGTCAAGTCAGTGTACTGATAAAAGTGTTCCCGATTTGGACAGATTAGCAGATAAGCAATGAAAATTTTAAGAAAGCACAGTAAGACAATAATACATTAAGCAGAGTGAAAAAAATAAAGCTATAAAAGAAGCAGAAACAGAGAAGCAGGTTGGTCACATCCAATTTCCATATTTTGGACTGAAGAATGAATCGCTATACAGGCTAAACAAAGACACCAACAAAATACTACACCAACTGTTATTTCTAAAAACTTGTACAACTCTTTCGATTACTGATTATTCCACTAAGATTCCTAAAGAAGTGCCAATGCAAAAAAAGTATTAAATCAATAGCCAAGTAAAAAACTATTACATTTCTCTAAGGTATGGAGCCCTAAGAGAATTCTTAGGGACCAGGAAATACCATTTATGCTCAGAGTGAATGAAGGTATACAGGGGCTACGTAAAGCAAGTCTTTAACCACCCTAGATTTTAACCAGTGGGTACTGGCAGATTCTCCTGTAGATCAAGTTGATCTTAAAATCAAAGGAGGAAATCTATCTGAAGTTCAGAGCAAATCTTTGTCACCACTGACTTTACTAAACATCTTTTTGGGCAGACCAATATATCTGAAGTACCATTAGGAGCAGTGTTATCTCCAAGAAGCAGGTGGTGAGAGCAGCCAGTATACTGCTGAAGAAGAAAACTAAGTAAGGCTGAAACAAGATACTCTACCACAGAACCAGTATGTGTTGCTATTAAGTGGGCACTAAATTCTTTATAATATTACTTGCTAGGACATAACTTCACTTTGGTAACTAACCACAAACCCTGCAATAGTTGTACAAGCAACAGGATGTAAACGGAAAATTATGTTAGTTGGTTTTCCCACTACAATAATTCAGTTTTAGCATTAAGCATAAACTTGGCAACAGTCTCAAGAATGTTGGTGGGTTATCCATATCCCATGCCTAATCCCATTCAATATAGAACTGGGGGAGGGGGGTTCTACATCTGGTGAGAGGGTCACTGTATCATAGCGGCTATATGATATGTTGGAAGCACTGTTTTGATATGCTGCATATGCACTATATTATGATAAAAACTGATGGCTCACAGTAATAAAAAGCTGTAATAACACAGTATAATATGAATTAGTTGGGGAAACACTTTAAAAATAAGAACTGGATAGCCCACAGTATCAGTCACCTTTGATTCCCACATAGATGGACTTTTGAGGCAAGGGGTGGAGACCCGATAAAGTGTGGAAAGTCACTGTAAGGCCTGTGGGATTACTCAAGGAGTACCAGGAACCTAACTGTGGATTTACTGACAAAGTAAGAGGTGAACAACTGTGGATGCATTTGGGATTCCAAAGCAGCTTGACCAGAGCTGCAGTTCCAAGCCTTTGAACTGCAAGGACTATTGTGTTTCATTGAAAGACTTTAAAAGTGGAACTGTAAGCAATCTGAAATGTATGTAGCAAAAGTGCACTTGTTTTCTTCTAAGATAAAGATGAACTTGACTTTGAATTTTCATTGTAAATAAACCTGAAGAAACTGTCTGTAGTGTAATATATCCAGCACTACATATCTATCTATAGCTATGTCTCTCTCTCTCTCTCACTATATATATATATATATATATATATATATATATATATATATATATATATATATATCTATATATATATATATATATATATATATATATATATATATATATATATATATATCTATATATATATATATGTGTGTGGGTCTACTGCTCTACATCGAAAGAACACTTCTTCGAAATAGAGCTGGAGACCCACACTTCAGCGAAAGTTCACTTCAATGAAAGTGCACTTTCGCTAAAGTCTAGTTCCTCACGGCCCAAAAAAAACACTAAAACATGTTTTTGCAGGGCAAGCCCCTGCACCCATGTGGGTGCCCCAACCCCTACTTAAATATACCAACTCCGAGATTGCACTACAGCAGGGAAAAGGGAATATTCCCATTCCGCGCTGTAGTGTGACTGCCGAAGTCAATGTTTGAAATTTCATTACTTCGAACAAGTGGACTCGGTGAAGTGGGTTTGAAGAAGTGAAGCTTCAAACATCTGCACGAATCCCATATATATATATATATATATATATATATATATATATATATATATATATATATATATATATAGATGTTTATATATATAGATATTTATATATATAGATATTTATATATATATATATATACATATATACATATATATATATATATATATGTATATATAGATATCTATAGATCTTGATATATGTATCAGTAGCATAGCTAGGGCAGGATGAAAGAAGATGCTCCAGACACAATGTGTTTAAGAGCATGATCGGTCATCCTGATCCCTTCAAATGCCAGTATTGCATTTTTAGTCAACCCTGAGTGCTGTTGTGCTCCCTATATGGTCTCAAGGATATAACTAGGTGTACGCTGTACTCTACTGAGTACAATTTTCTAGACATTACTTAGTATGGTCTAAAAATGCCATATGTTCATAGGCTCATAGGTGTGTACTAGCCTCATGGCCCTGGAGCCTTTACAAGCCTAGCCCACAGAAGTGCCTTGGCATCATGCCGCCCAACATTAGTTCCCAATGCCTCTATCAAGTAGAGTCACTGCAGTGACTCTCGGGGAGAACTATTTCCCATCCACTCATCAAGATTTATTTTGAAGAGGGCCAGTGAGGTGCTCTGCTTGACATGTATGAGAAGTCTATTCCAGAGCATGGGCAGTCTCTGGGTTATGAACCTGTCTCTCCAGCATGTTCTGCTGATTGTGGTAATGAGGTTGAGGTCTCTGGAGTGTGTGGTGTGGAGGGATTGGGATTTCTTTACATGTAGCATTTCTAACAGAGCTGGGTCAGACATGGCTTTGTACGTCGAGCAGGGATTGCCTCTTAGTAGATGATATGAGACAGAGAATAGCTGGAGTTTTTTGAGTCTGTCCATGTATGACATGTGTTTAAGGCCTAGCATCCTCTTTGTGAGGTACTTTTATGGCCTTTCCAGCTGTTGCATGTGTCTCATGAGGTATATGTCAAATGGGGCATTATACTCAATGACTGGCCTAATGAGGGAAGAGTAGAGAGAGATGATGACCTCTTTCTTCCTGGATGCAAAACCATTGGTAATGAGATGTGCCACATAGAAGGACTTTCTGACCACAGTGGCAATGTGGTGGTTAAAGGAGAGTTGCTGTCAGCCTGTGCCCCCAGATCTCTTATAACGCCTTCAGTGTTCAGTGGGCTCCCATCAATGTGGTAATTAGTGGGAACTGAGCTTTTTCAAAGAGGATGATGATGCATTTTTTGGCATTAAGCTTAAGGCCATGGTTTCAACACCAGTCATTGGTCTCAGTGAGGCCTTTCTGTAGGATGTCTACATCACTTGGGAGTTAATAATGGCTCCCAACTTACAGTCATCTGTGAACTTGGTCAGCCAGAGTCCCTCTGTTTTGGCCTGGACTTTTGAGAAGTAGATGCCAAACAGGAGAGGACCCAGGGCCGATACTGGTAGGACTCCACTAGTCAGCAGTCTGACTTGGAGTCCACTACTTTCACACTGTGGGTTCTATCTGTGAGCCAGTTTGTAATTCACCTAGAGATATAGGGGCTGATGCCTAGTTTGGTGAGTTTATCAATAACTCCTGAGTGAGGAATGGTATCAAAGGCCTTGGCCAGATTGAGGTAGGCTGTATGAACTGTCTTGCCCTCATCCACAGCTCTGGTGACTGACTTAAAGAAGTCAACCAGGTTGAGCAGGCATGATCTGTGTTTCACAAAACCAAATTGCGTGGGATCTAGAGTTTGGAGATTCCCTATATCCTTGTTAATTAGGTCCATGATGATGCACTCCATAGCTTTACATATCAGACTTGTCAGGCTAATGGGACAATAATTCCCAGGGTCTGTAGTCGCACCCCTTTATGGAGAGGGACGACTGTAGCAGTGCACCATTTGGTAGGGACAAACCTAAGGTGAAGCTGTGATTGAACAGGGCACACAGATGTGGTGCCAGTTCAATATGTAGTTCATGTAGAACACATCCAGGGATATTGTTGTGTCCCATGGAAGCTGTATTCTTGGCCTTGGACAATGCAGCTTTAACCTGTGCTGCAGTAATGCTGGGTGCCTGGCATTCCTCCGGTATTATGATTGGTCCTTTGGGGGGGATAGGGGTAAGGTTGGCACTGAATCTGTCGGCCAGTATGTTTGCAATATCTGTTGGCTCACTATAGGAGGTACCATTGTGCATTAACTCAGAGCAAACCTGGGTATTGCCCTGGAGATTCTTGATGTAACTATAGAAGGCTTTGTGGTTGTTTTTAATATCTGCCACAATTCTGGCTTTAGAATTTTTGATGAGGGATCTCAACTTTTTGTTGAGGCTAATAAGGGAGTTTTTACAGTCTTGGAACTTCACCTTTTTTCTGCAACAGTTTCTTCCTTCTGTTGTAAAGTTTATTAATGGCAGCGGACCACCAGATTGGCTTCATTTTTTTGGAGGAGAGCATCTTGGTTCTGTTGGGTATGTCTAGTTCCATGCATTTATGTGCATGTTCGTACAGTGCACTGGTGTATGATTCGCCAGTCATGCATCTATTTTCCATTGACATGGGTGGCGTGAAGTTAGCCACCTCTGTTTTTAGCAGCCCAAAATCAGCTTTGGAGAGGTTTCTTATAGTTTCATAGTTTCATAGTATAGTACTAGGCTATCTGCCCTGGGGCATTTGTAAGCCTAGCCATAGTGAAGTGGCTTTTGCCACCCCTTGAAATGGTACAAAAATGCACAGAATAAATCTAGGATACTGTGCCTCTGTCTAGTAGTGACACAATAAAGGTCCCCTTATATAATAGAATTAGTTTACTGTGCCCCTGTCTAGCAGTGACACAGATGTGACCCCTGGGGTAAACTTACGATCTCCCATCCACTCATCAAGATTTCTCTTGGAGAGAGTCAGTGAGGGGCTCTGCCTAATATGAACTAGGATCCTGTTCCAAAGCATGGGAAGCCTCTGGGTTATGAATCTATCCCTCCAGCATGTCCTATTCATACTTGTGCCGAGGTTTAAGTCTTTAGCTCTCGTGGTCCTGATGGATTTGTATTTTTTGAGGTGGAGCATGTCCATCAGATCCTGATTGGACATGGCCTTGTACGTCAAGCAGAGATCACCTCTGAGCAGGCGGTGTGCTACTGAATAGAGCTGAAGTTTCTTTAGTCTGGCAGAATAAGACATATGTTGGAGACCCTTGATCCTTTTGGTGAGGTACTTTTGTGGTCTCTCCAGCTGTTGCAAATGTCGGGTGAGGTACATACCAAATGGGGCATTGTACTCAATCATGGGTCTGATGAGGGAGGAATATAGGGGTACAATGACATCCTTGGATCTGGATGTGAATCCCTTCATGATGAGGTGTGCAAGGTAGAATGTTTTTCTAACCACTTTGGCAACGTGGGTGTCAAATGAGAGGTTGCTGTCTACTTGGGTCCCTAGGTCTCTGATTACTTTTTTCGTACTCAGTGGGTTGCTGTCTATGTGATAATTTGTGGGTACTTTGTTTTTTCCAAAAGGGATGACTATACATTTTTTGGCATTTAGTTTAAGGCCGTGACTACGGCACCAGTTGTCCGTTTCAGTGAGGCCTTTTTGTAGGATGTGTGTGTCTGCTGGTGTATCGACTATGGCGCCTAGTTTGCAGTCATCTGCGAACTTTGTCAGCCACAGCCCTCCCATGTTTGCTTTAACATCTGAGAAATAAATGCCGAACAAGAGGGGTCCCAGGACAGATCCCTGTGGGACACCACTTGTGACTGGCTTTGAGTCTGACATTGCTCCAGCGATTTTAACTTTATGGGTTCTGTCCTTTAGCCAGTTTGCAACCCATCTAGTGACATAAGGGTTTACTTTTAAGCTGTTTAGCTTATCTATGATGCCTGAGTGGGGTATAGTGTCAAACACCTTAGCCAAGTCCAGGTATGCTGTATGGACTGCTTTGCCCTCATCAATGGCTCTAGTGACTGTTTTGAAAAAGTCAACCAGGTTTAAAAGGCAGGATCTGCCCTTTACAAAGCCGAATTGGGTGAGGTCAAGTGTCTGTAGGTCCCCTATGTCTCTGTTTATGAGTTCCATAATGATTCTTTCCATAGCTTTGCAGACCAGGCTAGTTAAGCTTATGGGGCAGTAGTTTCCAGGGTCTGTAGAGGCACCCCCCTTGTGGAGAGGGACCACTGTTGCTGTACGCCAGTGTTCAGGTACATATCCCGAAGTAAGGCTAAGGTTAAATAGCATTTTTATGTGTGGGTTTAGCTCCTCATGGAGTTCACGTAACACGCACCCCGGGATACCGTCAGGTCCCATTGATGCTGTGTTTTTTGCTTTGTTTAGGGCGGTTCTCAATTGGACATCTGAGATGACAGGGAGATTACATTCAGCTGGGATAAGTATTTCTTCTTTTGGGGGTGAAGGAGGGGAGAAATTTGCACTGAACCTGTCAGCCAGAATGTTAGCAATATCTGTGGGTTCAGTGTATTTTTTGTTGTTGTGAACCAACTCTGAGCATATCTGTGGGTTTCCGCCCAAGTTTCTAACATAGCTGAAGAAGGCTTTGTGGTTATCTTTAGTGTCCCTAGCGATTTTTCTCTCAAAGTTTGCCTTGGATGTTTTTATGAGAGAACGTAGTTTTCTGCTAATGTTGATCAGAGATGTCTTCCCTTCATGGGATTTCGCTCTGACGTGCAGTAGCTTCCTTCTTTTGTTATACAATTTGTTTATGGCTGAGGTCCACCAGACAGGACGCTTATATTTGGTGGAGAGGAACTTGGATTTGTTTGGGATTGCATGATCCATGCATTCTTGGAGATGTCCATAGAAAGCATTTGTGAAGGATTCGGCATTGTGGGATGTGGTATCCACTGGCACAGTGGGCTCAAAGGATACCATCTCAGTCTTAAGAAGAGTGAAGTCTGCTTTTGAGAAGTTTTTCACTGTGGTCTTTTGTGCTGGGGGTGGAGGTGGGATATGTATATCCAGGCTGATTAGTTTGTGGTCAGATCTCACTAGTGAGGGGTATACTTCCGGTGTGGAGCATTTTGTCCCCATGTTTGTGATGATCAGGTCTAGTATATTATCTCCCCTAGTGGGAGAGGTGACTAGTTGTTCCAGTGCATTTGAATTTATGAATTCCAGGAACCTTTGGGCTAGGGTATTAGGGCTAGAATAATGTACCCAATCTATGTTTGGGTAGTTGAAGTCTCCCAGTATAATGGTATTTTGTGATACATTCATATTCTCCAGTGTCTTCAGGAAGGCTGAGTGGGGTTCTTGAGATTGGGAGGGTGGTCTGTAACATGCTACCAGTTGTATAGCAGTTTTGCCTATGGTTAGTTGCACCTGTATGGTCTCTGATGCTTCATGTGTTGCTACTAACCTGGAGGTGTGGGTGTCCTTTATGAATATGGACACTCCCCCTCCCTTTGTGGTTCGGCCCGGGTTTTGGGGCCAAAATGCATGATACGAGGTATAGCCTGGTAGTGCTGGGGTGCTCTCAGGAGCCTTGAACCAGGTTTCAGTTACTGCACAGACGTCGATGCTCTCCATGCTGAGGAGTGCATCAAGTGCCTGCATCTTGAGATTTAGACTTCTGGCGTTGAGCAGCATTACCCTTAGTTTTTTACATTTTTGTTTTCTAAGGAGGTGGGTTTGTCTTTTGAGCCTTGCCTAAAAAAAGGCACTATGGGGGTGGCAAGAGCCTTAGCCAATATCCGGAAGCCCAGTGGTGACAGGTGTAAGCCATCCCTTGTGAAGCAGCGTGGCTTGTCCAACATATCATCCCAGGCAGACAGACATTGGATCCCCTTAGAATGACACCAGTACTTGAGCCAATTGTTAAAGCTGATCATCTTGTCTTTGTATTGTGGTATAATTCTTGGTGAGGGCAAGATGCTGCTCAGGGTCAGGGTCATACCAGCCTGGGCTACATAATCGGAGAGCTCCTCTATGTCTCTTTTCATGTAGTCCAGGGAGGTACGTCTCAGGTCATTCACACCAGCATGGACAATGACGGAGTCATATTTGTACTTGCTTTGGAGTGACCTGAGTGCATGTGTTATGTGGCGGATCCTAGCTCCCAATAGACAGCTCACAGTCACCTTCTCCTTGTTCAGCCTGGTCAGGGGGACATCAGTGTGTCTGACTATGGAGTCACCTATTACTAGTGCATCAGGCAAGGTGTTTGGCCTTAAGGGCTGCGATTGGTCAACACACTGATTTATTGAAGTATGTGTTGCATGTGTTTTGTTTTGAGGTGGTGGATTTTTGGATGTCTGCTTTGGGAGCCTCTGTTGTTTTGGTAAGTTTTTTATTAGAGCCTCCGAGTATGTCTTTGTGTTTTTATGTGTTTGGTTTGCAGTTGTGGTAGGTCTATGTGGGACAGGGATTGTTGTGTTTGTGGTTGCCATCTCCTCCTGTCTGGTCATGCCAGCCCTGAGTTGAGAGAGTTCAGCCTCCAGTTTGGCTATATAGTTGCATCTCTCACATGTATTTGTCTTTGTTGGGAGGAGGAGAGGGTTGTCTGTGTACATGAGACAATTGTAGCATTGTCTCAAGATACCCAGATTGACCAGCTGAACTGGAGACGCCGCCTGTAATCTACCACTCGACATGCTAGAATAGTATAAGGGAGTGGTATACCTTTAAGGGAAGTGGATATTCACAGGGGTGGTAAGTAGATGTACTGCTTTACTTAGTACGAGAGTGCTTACTTAGTAGAGAAGTATTGAGATCAAGTGGTAGGCTTATAATACAGTGAGTAGTCTGGTTATACTAAGAGTAGAGCTTCCTTAAGGGAAAATTTGAAGAGCAGACTTGGCGGAGCCAGAAAAAGTTTAACCTTGTTTAACGGCTGCTTCAAGCATGACCGCGCAAAGCCGTGCAAACGCGGATTTTACACAGTGAACTACAAAAGAGCTAGAAATGGTTCAAAACAACCAATTACTACAGCTTCTTGTGCTGAGGTCACTTCCCCCAAGGACAGGTAGGCTGCTCAAGGCTTCCCACTCCCACTGGTGAGCAAAGAAACTTTCTTCTATCCAAGTAAGGTAATGGACAACACAGGAACTACACCACAGCCCAGAATACAGCAATGCCTGTAAACTGGTCTAAACTAGTCGAGGAAGGCGGGAAAACAAGGATTATTTTTTTGTTTTTTTGATTTTTTGGTAGAAACACACAGAAAATGCAGAAACAGTGATAAATTAGTTACACAGGCTAGCACACTTTAGTGGGCAGCCTCCACAGTTAAATTAAACAAACAAACAAGCAAACTTACCTTTGCGGGGGTGTGGGTGAGATGTGGATTTCCATGGTGATTAGTTAGTGGTTGGATCTAACCAGGGAGGAATTGACTACTGGTGTAGAGCAATGGTTGCTCATGTTAGTAATAACCAGGTCAATGATGTTGCTTCCTCTTGTGGGGGTAAGAATGAGCTGGTCCTGGGCATTGGAATTGATAAATTCCAGGAAGTGTTGGGCCATTGTATTGGTGAATGAGTAGTTTTTCCAGTTGATGGAGGGGTAGTTGAAGTCCCGTAGTATGAGAGTGTTGAGTTGGACCCTAATTGTTTCTAGGGTGCTTAGGAATGTGGAGTGAGAGTCTTGGGACATAGTTGGGGACCTATAGCAGGCCAATGACCTGAATTGTCATCTTACCCACTGTTAGCTGTACCTGAAGTATCTCAGATGCATTATGCTGGGCTACTGGTCTGGAGGTGTGCATATCCCTAATGAATATGGAGACACCACTGCCTTTGGAGCTTCGGTCCATGTTCTGGGGCCGAAAGCTGTGGAATGAGTTATAGCCTGGTAGCACAGGGGTGCTTTCTGCTACTTTAAACCAGGTCTACTTTACAGAACAAATGTCGATGTTCTCCATTTTGAGGAGTGCTTCAAGCAAGTGCATCTTGAGATTTAGACTTCTAACACTGAGCAGCACAACCCTCAGATTGCATTTATTTATAGCTGTTATGGTGGTAATTTGGTCTTTGGAACATCACCTAAAAAAGGCACTATAGGGGTGGCAAGAGCCTTATCCAGTATCCAGAAACACAGGGGTGACAGATGCAGGCCATCTCTGGCAAAGCATCAAGGTCTGTCAGTCATGTCATCCCAAACAGTCAGATACTGGATCCCCTTAGAATAACACCAGAAGTCAATCATTTTCTGCTTGTACTGCGGTATCTTTCTGGGTGACTGTAGGATGCTGCTCAGGGCTAGGGTCATACCTTCCTGGGCTACATAATCCAAGAGATCCTCCACATCTCTTTTCATGTAGTCTAGGGAGGTGCATCTCAGGTCATTCACACCCACATGGACAGTGACAGAGTCATACTTGTACTTGTTGTGGAGTGACTTGAGTGCATGTGTTATGTGTCAGATTCTGGCACCTGATAGACAGCTTTCTAACAGGCTTCTATATGTCCACAAATGTCTAATTTCAGTCCTCCAATAAGAGTTACATAGATTGATAAAAGTATATATTTAATGCTTTTAGAGGGAAAGGGATGCAAACATTTGTTAAGTGTTGGTGGGGGGGGGTAATCTGTCAAATACTTAACTGCCATGTGGGTTGGGGGCAGCAATAACAGCACATGACTGCAAAATTAAATTCTCTGACTACACCGCTATGTGGTCTACAATTAAAAAAAAACAACTAATTGGCTTCCTGCAGTTTTGCAGAGGACCTTTTTTTTTTGTTCTTCACTTGAAGATTTAAGGGCCGAGAGCATGTGGTACAAGTTCAAGAGACTGGTACAGGGCACTAGTTGGACCAGCTATGCCTCTAATATGTGTATGTGAAAACAGTGATATGCACACATGTGTATATTGATATTATAAAGTCCAAGTAGACTCTGGAGGCAAGGGTGTGTATAAAACATGGCTTTATTTTTTTACAAAATTTTTTTACAAAAACAAAACAAAAACTCAATAGTGTATGGGGTTTCTTTCCACCAACAGCAGCACCATCTCTGACAGCCCCCAGGAAAAGGTAGTCTTTAAAGTCCCAGGTTTTAGGCCTCAAGCACACTTCCATTGCAGTCCAAATTTGCCAGGGATTTTGACTTACATCAGTGGGCTGAATGCCCTCAATAACCCACCATCATTTTTGTGGGCTAAGCCAAAGCTGTAGTTTTTTGTATATTGAAAGAGTGGGGTAGATAGTGCCCACCAACCTAACTTTGAATTGTCATCAATCTTCCTTTGTAGGCAATGCAATAGAGTATGATCAGTTATTTAAGTGCCTACCTTACAATTAGTACTTCAAGTCAGAGAACAACACTTTCTACCTAAGCACTCTCTTTCAATAACTAACGTAATCCCCTTCACCATCGCTCATTTTCTGACTAATACAGCAGACAAAATGTTTCTGCCCATAAATGTGTCACATTATAACAGCCCCCATCCCATAAATGTGTCAAGATACAACAGCCCCCTTACCTCCTTTGCATGCAGTATTACATAAGGTAATTTTTTTTATTAAAATCAAGAGTCATCAACACAGATTCCAAACATAGGATCCATTTTAGCTCATTAAAAGCCTTTGTATCATGAGACCATTGCACCTCAACAGCAGCTTCCTCTTTTTGAAGACTGTGTAAGGACAGGCAATAGTTGCAAAATTAGGCACAAATTTCCTAGGTACCCATTTATTTATTTATTTATTTACTTGACATTTTTTGACCGAGTTTGTCCAGCTGGGCTGGAGCCCTTTTTCAGTGGAGACCCAGGGAGAAAAGCTCCTCAAACATATCTACATAATCTTTGGTGCAGGCTGGAGAAGTTGTTTGACCGCAACTGAGCTACAAAATATAAGTATTTTTTGATTATTTTAACAGATTACTGTTTTTATAATTTAATATATATAAAGCACTTTGTCTATTCAGAATCTTCAGAAATCTTTTTCTGTTTAAAAACTTTCATAGCTTGTTGTCTTAGGCTATTGTATAAACTGAAACATTTACTCTGTGTAATTATCTCTTGGCTAGTGGGGGCTGGTTCTTTTGTGTTCTTGTAAAAAAAGTTGTTGTTCTGGTCTTTGGTGCAGGCTGGAGAAGTTGTTTGACCGCAACTGAGCTACAAAATATAAGTATTTTTTGATTATTTTAACAGATTACTGTTTTATAATTTAATATATATAAAGCACTTTGTCTATTCAGAATCTTCAGAAATCTTTTTCTGTTTAAAACTTTCATAGCTTGTTGTCTTAGGCTATTTTGTCCCACCCTCTCTCCCTGTTGGTGTCTTGCTCTTATACTTGGTGGCTTTGCAGTTGCCCGCCCCTACTGTGACACATCTCCCAGTCTAGTGTCATTAGCTCATTCTTCTTAATACAGAGAGAACATTTGATAAGGCCTTCTGTTCCTCCTTTTTACCTTTTCAAAAAGTAAAACAAAACTTTTTTTTCTTCTTCGCCTGAACCTTCTTGTGTTCTGACTGTCCTTCTCAAACATATTGGAAATATACAGTATATTTCAGAGCATTTGTTATAACTGTATTTGCTATAACTGATTTAAGTATTTTTTTCTGGCTTTTTGAATATTTACTGCTTAGCGACTGCATCTTAGCCTGTTTATACAGCTCCGCATTCTATTTAAACTGTTTTTGTGTTGATTAACTGTTTTGCACTCTAAAAAGTTATTTGTTGCTTAATTTTACCTGTAGGCTAACACACTCAAGTGTGCTAGCCACTTAAAAGCATTTATAGCTTAGCCTGTTTATACAGCTCTGCATTCTATTTAAACTGTTTTTGTGTTGATTAACTGTTTTGCACTCTTAAAAAGTTATTTGTTGCTTAATTTTACCTGTAGGCTAACACACTCAAGTGTGCTAGCCACTTAAAAGCATTTATAGCATTTACTGTCTGTTCTTTTTCCTTGTCTCTGTAAAAAAAAAAAAAAAAAAAAAATCTCTTGTTTTCCCACCTTACTGAACTAGAGTAGTCCAGTTTCAGAGTTGCTGATCCCTGGGCTTTGTTTTTAGTTCCTGTTACTGATCCATTGCCTTATTAGGAAGGAGGGAAGTTTCTTTGCTTACCAGTGGGAGTGGGAAGCACTGAGCAGCCTTTTGTCCGAATTGGTGAAGTTTCAGCCAGAAACTAGTAGTCTATTGGTCGCTTTTGGGCCAATTCCTAGCTCCTTTCAGCCCCTGCTATAAAACACGCTAAACACGTGTTTTCCAGCTTGTACCAACTCTGCACAGATCCTCGTGGTGGCCTGCAGAGTGATCCAAGCAGCAGAGAGCTAAAAGAGTGACTTTCTACCAGATATAAGTATTTTTGTGGCTTTCCCACTGTTATTAAGCTAGCGACTGCATTTCGCCTGTTTTACTGCTACTTTAAGTGATTTCTGCATTTTACACTGTTTATTGCACTTTAAGTTACTAATTGTTGCAAATTGTTTCTGTAGGCTACACACTAAAGTGCTAGCCGATTTACAGCATTTATAGCATTTACTGTCTGTTTTTTTATCTCTGTAATAAAACAAAAAAATCTCTTGTTTTCCCACTTTACTGAACTAGAGTAGTCCAGTTTCAGAGTTGCTGATCCCTGGGCTTTGTTCTTAGTTCCTGTTACTGATCCATTGCCTTATTAGCAAGGAGCCAAGTTTCTTTGCTTACCAGTGGCAGTGGCAAGCACTGAGCGGCCTTTTTGTCCGATTTGGTGAAGTTTCAGCCAGAAACTAGTAGTCCATTGGTCGTTTTGGGCCAATTCCTAGCTCCCTTCAGCCCCTGCTATAAAACACGCTAAACTGTACTGCTGATCTAACCAGCATATCCTATAACTGAAAAGTTCATCTCTACTTGATTCCCAAGTAGACTATTCTCTATCTGTAAAGCCTAGCACTTACTCCTACAGTACTTGCACCTTGATAAAGCACTCTTATTATAGATAGTACCCCACCAGCCCAAAACCCACTTCCCCGGAGTCCTTTGAAAGTTCTTTATCTACTACTTCTAGTATGTCGAGGATCAGTTGCTAGTGTCCTCTCCAGCTCAACTGGTGAACCTGGGAATATTGAGGCAATGTTACAATTGCCTCATGTACACAGACAATCCTCTCCTTCTCCCACAAAACACAAATACATGCGAGAGATGCAACTATACGGCCAAACTGGAGGCTGAGCTCTCTCAACATAGGACTGGCAAGACCAGACAGGAGGAGAAGGCAACCACACACAATACATACCCAGTCACACATGGTACCATCACAACTTCAAATCATACACATACTCACACAAAGACATACTCGGAGGCTCTGGTCAAAAATTTACCAAAACAGCAGAGGCCACCAAAGCAGACACCCAAACAACTACCACCTCACGACCCAACACATGCAACACATAGACCACACAGTCAGAGTGTCAAACAGTCACAGCCCTTAAGGCCAAACAAAATGCCAGACACACTTGTCATTGGTGATTCCATAGTCAGACACACTGACGTCCCGCCCACCAGACTGAGTAAGGAGAAGGTCACAGTAAGCTGCCTGTCGGGCTAGAATCCGTCACATAACACAAGCACTCAGGTCTCTCAACAGCAGGTACAAGTACGACTCAGTCATTGTCCACGCTGGTGTCAACGACCTGAGACGTACCTCCTTGGACTACATGAAAAGGGACGTCGAGGAGCTCTCTGATTATGTAGCCCAGGCAGGTATGACCCTGACCTTGAGCAGTATCCTACCTTCACCTAGAATGATGCCACAATACAGTGATAAGATGATCAGCTTTAATAATTGGCTTAAATTCTGGTGTCATTCAAAGGGGATCCAATGTCTGTCTGCCTGGGATGACATGCTGGACAAGCCACGCTGCCTCGCAAGGGACGGCTTGCACCTGTCACCCCTGGGCTTCCGGATATTGGCAAAGGCTCTTGCCACCCCCATAGTGCCTTTTTTAGGCAAGGCTCAAATTCTAAACCTACCACCCTAGAACACCAAAAAGGAAAAAACTAAGGGTAATGCTGCTCAATGCCAGAAGTCTCAATCTCAAGATGCACGCACTCGAGGCCCTTCTCAATATGGAGAACATCGATGTCTGTGCTGTGACAGAAACCTGGTTCAAGGCTCCTGAGAGCACCCCAGCACTAACAGGTTTCACCTCATATCATACGTTCCGGCCCCAAAATCCGGACAACACCAAGAAAGGAGGGGTGTCCATATTCATAAAGGACACCCACACCTCAAGGTTGGTGGCAACGCACGATGCATCGGAGACCATCCAGGTGCAATTAACCATAGGCAAGACTGCTCTGCAATTTGTAGCATGTTACAGGCCACCCTCTCAAACTCAGGAACCTCACATGGCCTTCCTGAAAACATTGGAGGGATAAATGTATCTCCAAACACCATCATACTAGGTGACTTCAACTACCCTAATATAGACTGGGAACACTACTCAAGCCCTAACACTCTAACCCAAAGATTCCTGGAGTTCATAAACTCAAATGCCATGGAACAACTAGTCACCATCCCCACAAGAGGTGAAAACATACTTGATCTCATCATCACGAACATGGGATCAAAATGTTCAACACCAGAAGTATACCCCTCACTGGTGAGATCAGATCATAAACTAATCTCGCTGGAGGTCCTCATCCCGCCCCACCTGAAACAAAAAAGACCACAGTGAAAAACTTCTCAAAAGCCGATTTCACACTTCTAAAAACTAGTGTGGTCTCCTTTAAGGCCCCTGAGCCAGTGGTAAACATTACTCAAACCGCTGAATCACTTACAAATGCCTTCTACCAGCACCTACAGGACTGCATGGATCAGGCAATCCCAAACAAAACTAAGACTCTCTGTACCAAAGGCAAGCGTCCAGTCTGGTGGACCCCAGCCATAAACAAGCTCTACAACAAAAGGAGGAAGCTACTACAAGATAGAGCAAAATCCTTGAAAGGTAAGACACCTTTGATCATTATAAGTAAAAACTAAGAGCTCTCATAAAATCATCCAAGGCAAATTTTGAGAGAAAAATCGCCAAGGACTCTAAAGACAATCATAAGGCCTTCTTTAGCTATGTTAGAAACCTAGGAGGAAACTCCCAGATATGCTCAGAATTAGTTCAAAATGATGTGAAAATTACTGAACCTACACACATTGCTAACATACTGGCTGACAGGTTCAGTGCAAACTTCTCCCCGCTCCCCCCCAAAAGGAGAGATATCTATTCCAGAGGATTGTAGCCCCCAAACATCTCCAACGCCCAGGTGAGAACTGCCCTCACTAAGGCAAAAACACAGCATCCATGGGACCGGATGGTGTCCCCGGCTGTGTGCTTCATGAACTCAATGAGGAATTAAACCCACAGTTAGGACAGCTGTTTAATCTTAGCCTCACCTCAGGATACGCACCCAAGGAGTGGCGCAGCGACTGTGGTCCCACTTCATAAGGGCGGTGCCTCCACAGACCCTGGAAATTACCGCCCATTAGCTTGACAAGCCTTATCTGCAAAGCCATGGAGAGGATCATAATGGAACTCATAAATAAAGACATAGGGAACTTGCAGACTTTGGATCCAACCCAGTTTGGCTTTGTCAAAGGCAGATCCTGCCTCTTAAACTTGGTTGACTTTTTCGAGACAGTCACCAAGGCCATTGATGAGGGAAAGGCAGTCCATACAGCCTACCTCGACCTGGCAAAGGCCTTCGACACAATACCCCACTCAGGTATCATCGAAAAACTCATCAGCTTGAATGTAAACCCATACATCACAAGATGGGTTGCAAACTGGCTAAGCGACAGAACCCACAGGGTCAGAGTTGCTGGAGCCATGTCAGACTCAAAGCCTGTCACAAGTGGTGTCCCACAGGGCTCAGTCCTGGGTCCACTCTTGTTCGGCATCTACTTTTCTGAAGTACAAGCAAACACAGGAGGGTTATGGCTGACAAAGTTTGCAGATGACTGCAAACTGGGCCATAGTCGAAAACACATCTGACACAGATATCCTCCAGAAGGGCCTCACAGAAACGGATAACTGGTGCCAGAGCCATGGCCTGAAGTTAAACGCCAAAAATGCATAGTCATACCCTTCGGGAAAAACAAGGTTACCCCTAGCTACCATATAGGTGACAATCCACTGAGCACAGAAAAAGTCATCAGGGATCTGGGGACCCAAGTTGACAGTAGTCTTCGCTTGACACTCATGTTGCTAAAGTAGTTAGGAAAACCTTCTATATCGCCCACCTGATCATGAAGGGATTCACATCTAGATCAAGGGAGGTCATCGTCCCCTGTACTCATCACTCATTAGACCTATGATTGAGTACAATGCCCGTTCGAATGTATCTGACCAGACACCTGATGCAGCTTGAAAGGCCCCAAAAGTTCCTCACCAAAAGGATAAAGGGTCTCAAAAATATGTCTTATGCTGCCCGACTGAAAGAACTCCAGCTTTATTCAGTCTCATACCGCTTGCTCAGAGGTGACCTGTGCCTGACATATAAGGCCATGTCAAACCCAGATTTGATGAATATGCTTCACCTCAAAAATCTAGATCCTCAGAACCACAAGGGCGGAGACTTAAACCTTGACACGGTTATAAATAGAACGTGCTGGAGGGACAGATTCATCACCCAGAGACTCCCTATGCTGTGGAACAAAATCCCGGTACATGTGAGGCAGAGCACCTCGCTGGCCTTGTTCAAGAGGAATCTTGACCAATGGATGGGAGATCGCAGATATATCCCAGGGATTACTTCAGTGTCACTGCTTGACAGAGGCACAGAAAAATGATAGGCATAGTTTTTATTCAAACTAAAGGGGTGGCGAAAGCCACATAACTATGGGCTAGGCTTATAAATGCCCTTGGGCAGATAGCCTAGTATGAACCTATGAACCTATAACTAAGTGCATACACATAATACATAGCTACATAAGTAATAGTTACTAGGAGTAAAAAATTAAGCTGAGTTTACAATAATAGACAAATAGATTAAAAATGATTTATTAGTACAGCTGATAGAATACAGTGTAAAAAAATTAAGTTCATCATCAGCAGGAGGGGCCTTAGGTCAACTGGTGCCCTAGGCAAAAGGGCTCCATGGTGCCCCCCACCGCACTACCTGATGCCCTCATCCTGGTCTGCCTACACCAAATAAATACTGGAAAAGTGCCCCTACTAGAACAATGCCCTAGGCAGCCTCCTAATTGGCCTATGCCTTAGGCCAGCTATGATCATCAGTTCAGCTAAATAGCTGCAGAAGGTAGAATGTAGTGAAACATTAGTCAAAGAGAAGGGCAGTGGGGTGATATATGTATAGAAGAAAGGTGTGAGACAAGATGGGAGAGAGGAATAAGGTCAATCGGGGGGAAGATTACACTAACATAGCCATATGTTGCTTAGGTGTTTTTTTTACAGCGTTTCTGAACTGGTGCTTAGACTTAATATTTTGAATGTCCAAGGGAAGTTTATTCCAGCTTTCAGCTGGGGAGTAGCTATAAAGGTTCTTGCCAATTTTGATTTTTGGCTTGTATAAAGAGAGGAGATGATGTTCTGAGCTCTGAAGTGTTTTGACTGGGAAGTAGGGGGAGATGATGGAGGTAATGCTGGGACGGAAAGAGGGCTTGTGCAGTATAGAATGAATTACCTGAAGCTGTGAGAGGAGAAGGCTGTAGGGAAGCTCTAATCAGTTTAGTTTTCTGAGTGATAAGCAGTGATGGGAATAGTATGGGTGTTTGGCAGCAAATTTAGCCACCTTGTTGTAAGTGGACTCTAGTTTAGAGAGAAGTCTGGTTTGTAAGTTGGTGAGGATTTGAGATCCGTAGAGAAGGGTTGGGCATAAGTAGGGATGGGATAGTGCTGTCTTTGCTTTACTGGATAGGAAGTTTTTATTCCTGTAAAGGAGTCCAAGTTTTTGGTGGGGTTTCTCAATGTTACTGAGAACATGTAGGCCTAATTTCACCTGGTCGTCAATAATGACCCCAAGTGTTTTGGTGTGAGTTTCAACTGTGATAGGTGTGTTGTTAAGGGAAGAGATAGAGAAAGAGGGTTTAAGGTGAGTCATTGTTTTGGGATGAAGAGCAAAAGTTTAGTCTTCTTTTGGGTTTAGGATTAGGTGGTTGTGGTAGAGCCAGTTTTCAATAGACAAAAAGGAGTTTTGAGTTGTGGTATGTAGATCAGAGAGGGTATTGACTATGGTGATGACTGTGGAGTCATTGGCATATTGTAACAGTGATGATGGTGGTGTGGAGGTATATAAATGATTGGTGAAAATATTAAATAGTAGCGGGCCCAGTATAGAACCTTGAGGAACCCCCATATTTATGGGAAGTTCAGGGGAGATAGCAGAAAGCCATTTAACAGACTGGAAGCAATTGCTGAGGTAGCTGGAGAGCCAGGAGATAGCGGAGGTGGATGGGTTTAGCTCAGAGCATTTATTTAAGAGGAGGGGGTGAGTGACAGTGTCAAAAGCTTTCGGGAGGTCAAGAAAGAGGCAAGAGACTAGTTTGTTCTAATCTCTGGCTTGTGAGATGGTGTTAATGAAGGAAATAAGAGCAGTAGAGGTGCTATGACCTGGGTGAAAGTCATGTTGGGTGGGGGCAATTAAGTTCTCTTGTATGAGGTGTTGTAGGATTTGTTTGTGTACACATTTTTCCAAGATCTTAGACAGATGTGATAGAATTGCAGTGTGCATAAAGTTGGAGAGCTCAGTGCAGTTGAGAAGTGCTTTGAGCAAGTGCATCTTGAGATTTAGACTTCTAGCATTGAGCAGCATGACCCTCAGACTGCATCTATTTATAGCTGTTACAGTAGTAATTTGGTCTTTGGAACATCGCCTAAAAAAGGCACTATAGGGGTGGCAAGAGCCTTAGCCAGTATCCGAAAACCCAGGGGTGACAGTTGCAGGCCATCTCTGGCAAAGTATCAAGGTCTGTTAATCATGTCATCCCAAGCAGACAGATACTGGATCCCCTTATAATGACACCAGAAACTTAGACAATTGTTGAAGTCAATCATTTTCTGCTTGTACTGCGGTATCATTCTGCATGACGGTAGGATACTGCTAAGGGCAAGGATCATACTTGCCTGGGCTACATAATCCAAGAGCTCCTCCATATCTCTTTTCATGTAGTCCAAGGAGGTACATCTCAGGTCATTCACACCCATATGGACAGTGAGAGAGTCATACTTGCACTTGTTGTGGAGTGACCTGAGTGCATGTGATATGTATCAAATTCTGGCACCTGATAGACAGCTTTCTGACAGGTTTGTAAATGTCCACAAATGTCTAATTTAAGTCCTCCAATAAGAATTATATAGATTGATAAAATAAATATTTAATGTTTTTAAATGGAAAGTGATGCAAACATTTAAGTGCTGGTGGGGGGTAATCTGTCAAATACTTAACTGCCAGGTGGGTTGGGGGCAGCAATAACAGCACACGACTACAAAATTAAATTCTCTAACTACACCACTGTGTGGTCTACATTTTAAAAGAAACAACTAATTGGGCTTCCTGCAGTTTTGCAGAGGACCTTTTTTTTTGTTCGTCACTTGAAGATTTAAGGGCTGAGAGCATGTGGTACAAGTTCAAGAGACTGGTACAGGGCACTAGTTGGACCAGCTATGCCTCTAATATGTGTATGTGAAGACAGTGATATACATACATGTGTATACTGATATTATAAAGTCCAAGTTGACTCTGGAGGTAAGACTTGTATAAAACACAGCTTTATTTTTTTTACATAATCAAAGGAAAATAAAAATAACAGACTACTTGCCTTAAAACAAAATAAAACTCAATAGTGTATGTGGTTTCTTTCCACCAACAGCAGCACAATTTCTGACAGCCCCCCAGGAAAAGGTAGTCTTTAAACTCCCAGGTTTTAGGCCTCAAGCGCACTTCCATTGCAGCTCAAATTTGCCAGTGATTTTGACTTACTTCGGTGGGCTGAAGGCCCTCGATAACCCATCATCATTTTTGAGGGCTAAGCCAGGGCTGTGGTTTCTTGTATATTAAAAGAGTTGGATGGATAGTGCCCACCAACCTAACTTTGAATTGTCATCAATCTTCCTTTGCAGGCATTGCAATAGAGCATGATCAGTTATGAAAGCAATGTTGGGTGGGGGCAATTAAGTTCTCTTGTATGAGGTGTTGTAGGATTTGTTTGTGTAAACATATTTCCAAGATCTTAGAGAGAGGTGATAGAATTGCAATGGGCATAAAGTTGGAGAATTCGGTACAGTTGCCACTTTTATGAATGGGTAGGGTGCAGAATTTCTTCAAAATAGCAGTAACTTTAGCTAAAGTAATGGACCGGTTAATGAGAATAGAGATGGGAAGGGCAAGGGAGTTGGCTGCTTTCTGGAGAAAGAGTGAAGGAAGAGCATCTTTTAAGGGGAGCAGGGTTTAAGTTTAAGAAGCAGGGATTTAATGTAGTTGATAGATACAGTTTTTAGGGAGAAGGTTGAGGAGGTGTTGGAAGGTTTAAGAGGGTTGGTGGGTAGGGTAGTGTTGGTATTAGAGTTAGGACGGTTGGTTAATTTGCTGATGATGTCTATAAAATTGGAGTTAAAGTTAATAACTCCAATTTTAAGATGTATGTTTGTAGGGGTAGGTTGGGGTGAAGAGGAGTTGCCTGGATGAAGGATTTGGTTAATTGTATGCCAGAACTTCTTTGGGTTATTTAGGTGTGATGCAGGAGGGTTTGTGTAGTAGTTTGTCTTATCAGTGGTGATGGCTTTCATTGCAAGGTTGCATAGTTGTCTGTACTGTTGGTGGTGGGAGGGGAGTTTAGTTTTAGTCCAGAGGTTCCAGGTTTTATTCCTCTTACCCATTAGGGAGCAGGTGGAGTTTATTAGAAAGAGTGATATGATAGTTTTTTTCTAATGTTGTGTATGGAGGCTAGGGAGTTGAGTATGTTAAGGAATATGCTGTAAATTCTAATACAGCTTCATCGAGGGGTAACTGTCTAAGGAATGACCAGTCGATCCCTAAGAGATGGCTGTTTAACTTGTTGGAGTCAAAGTTTGATAATTTGTGACATGCTTGGATCTTATGTGGTCTGCACACATGAGGAGTAAAACAGAGGACTTTAATTGGGCAGTGGTCATTAAGAGTATCGGGAAGAGTTTCTGGGAAGTGATATTTTTGGGTGTGGGATACTAGAATCCAGTCAAGGATGGAGGAATGAGTAGAGGATTTGGCAGTATAAGTAGGTGTGGAGTTTAGTTGGGTGAAACCATGAAGATTAATGGTGGAAGAGGGAGATTCAAAGGAGAGGGTTAACCAGTTAATGTTAACATCTCCCAAGAGTACAGTTTCATTGAGGAGTTCTTTGAATACATTCTAGTACTGCTATGTTGTCACCTTATGATATGTAGATTGCAGCTATGTTAAATGAGGCGTGAGTATTTAGTTTACAGTTTGCAATGAGAAGGTCTGCAGGAGAGGTTGGAGGGGAGGGGATAGTTAGAGGGGTGAGTATACGTGGTTAGAAAGCATGATGGCAACACCACCTCCTTTTTGGGGGTTCTATCTAGCTTTAAAATGTTATAAACAGGGGGAAGATGTCTTTGTCTGGCATATGGCATTTTAGCCATGTTTCACAAAAGGTTATGATGTCTGTGGAGTGATGGAATTCTGTGGTCTTGTAAATTATACTTCTCATGTTAATGGAGTATAAGGAGATGTGTTTTGGGGGGATATTAGAATGGGGAGGGGTGGACTATGTGGTGAAAGTATTGCTTGCGGAGGGGAGGTCCGGCCCTGGGTTAGGGTGGATGTCACCTGCGAGAAGAAGGGTAAGGAGCTTGGAAATAGGAAGTTTACTTTAGGGAAGTTGAGCTTCCAAGTAATAGACTTTGTTTTAGAGGCAAGGTTGTTGAGAGAGTGGAAGCTGAAATTGCTAAGAAGGAAAGAGGGATTTGTGGGAAGTCTGGGGGATTGGTAGAGGCTGGTGACTGGTAGTTGAGTTTCAGGGGGAAGCTATAAGAGGAGAGGCTATATGAAATAGTTAGGGTAGAAGCAGTTAGAAGTGCTAGGAGGAAGGTGAAGGAAGTCATGGTGTAGTGCTGTAATCCAGTATGCAAAAGTGGGTTAGTTGCAGGAGTTGAAAGTAGAGGTGAAAATATAAAGGTAAGATCAGATGGAATTAGAGTGCAATAAGGTAATTGTTAACTGGTGAAGTTGAGGCTTTTCAATTAGTGTTATACGTGGTGGTAGAGAGGGGTGAAGGGTAGAGATAGAGGAGCAATCTGATTGGAGGTTATGGGTAGGAGGGAGCGGTGTGTGGAGGAGCAGTCACTCGAGGAACAAAATAAAGGAAATGATGTCAGAGGTGGGTGAGAATGGTTGTAGGGTAGGGGAGAGGACTGAGCCTGAGCGTAGCAAGGGCGAATGGAGCAGCCTGGCCCAGATGTACGAGGTAAGTGGATGATCAAGAAATCAATCAGTAAAGGCTTATGCAGGAAGGTATGTCAGGCTTAAGCTTGGAGGTACTGCAGGTAGGATAGGGAGAAGAGAACAAATGAGTTCAGGCACTAAATGTATCATGTTTTTTTCAGCCTGCACTTTTTAAAGAAATGCCATCTGTTTGTTACCTTACTGCTCTTAGGTTGTTTTAACAGTATTCTGATACTGCAAAAAGTTCTTCTGAGTTTTCCAAGGTCCTCCTGCCAAAATAGTTTTAAGTTTTGAAAAGTTTTTTTCTGTGTTTGTAGAAGTTTCCCTATATTTGTGCACTTTTTTCCTTTATTTGTGAACACTTCTCAGAGTTTGTGAACTTTTTTTTTTGCAAGGATTCCTGATACTGCAGGTATTCAGCCTTTTGCCATAAAGCATTTGTTACTACACTTGAGCTCAAAACCAGTTTTGCATTAAGAGGGCTTTGTGCACTCTGATGGGAGCAGAGGGCTGATTCAACTCATCTTTGTTGGGAACTGCTGTTGGAAGGCTTGTTGTATGTTTATCTGGTTGTCCCAAGGGCTTAACTGTGTAAAAGTCTTTCATCCTGCTAGTATTAAAACCCATGCCTTGTATATAAGCAAGCCTCTCCAGTTTAACATAATCTTTAGGAGACACTCAAGATAGTCTGACACTGTTAAAAGCTGCTTGAAGAGCTGCCATTTTGTGCAGAGGACAGTACTATTGCAGGTCATCTAACAGTATACTGATAAACACTCTTAGTTAGACATGTAAGTGACTCTCACATACTTCTTCCATCTACTAAGGATCTGATTTAATGGATAGGCCTGCCATCCCTGTTTCTGGCCTGGTGGATATGGGCATCCAGAGGCAGTGCAGCAGTAATTTCTTCATGTTCACTGACAGCCATTTAATTTTAGAACAGACTAACACAGTGTGTGAGTGATGTAGATACACAATGTCATTGGAGGCAAATCTCTCACATACACATGCATGAAAAATGCAACCAGGTTGTTAGCGTTGCATTCAACACAATCACTACTAACACTAAAGAACAAACACATAGACCCACATATGCAAAGGTACTCACTTGTAATCTAACCAAAAAATAAAGACCTCCTAAAAGAATCTCTCAATGGCCCTGTGCACACTCAAAAAATACACCACCTCATGCAATGCATAATTCTGAAAATCATAGTAGCTCCATATCCAAGGCTATAAGGCAACACAACACAGAGTCAAACATTCTAGTTATTGGGGGTTCCATTTTAAGACATACTGATGTCCCAGGCTAAAGAAGGAAAAGATCACAGGGAGCCAGCTTTCTGGAGCCAGGATGTGTCAGATCACGCATACACTTAGGTCTTTAAATCACAAGTACCAGTATGACATGGTCATAGTCCATGTGGGCATAAATGACCTAAGATGTACCTGACTGGACTATATAGAGAGAGACATGATGGAGCACTCTGAATATGTGTCCCAGGCGGCTATGAATCTAGCCTTGAGTTGCATCCTAACTTCACCAGTGGTGATGCCACAGTACCAGAAAAAATGATTGACTTCAACAAATGGCTTAGTTTCTGGTGTCACAACAAGGGGATTCAATATCTGCCAGCCTGAGAGACATGACTGACAAAAACCAAGATGCTTTGTCAGTGATGGTTTGTACTTGTCCCCACTTGGCTTCTGGATACTGGAAAAAGATAATCTATCCCCACAGTTCCTTTTTTATGCTATGCCAAGTTGTTAAACCCTACAACATAATAAAAATCACTCACAGGTGGCCTAATGGTTAAGGGATTTGCCTTAAAAGCACAAGGTGCAGGGTTTGAGTTTCACAAGGGATAATTGGCTATGCTTAAAATGGCTTGCAAGGGCAGTTAGCTTAGTACTAATCTATGAACCTATGAACAACTACCTAAAGGGTCTGCTGCACAGTGCTAGGAGTTTAAATAAAAAACTGCACTCCCTGGAAGCACTCTTCACCCTGGAGAATGCAGACATATGTGCAGTCACTGAAATGTGATTCAGAACCATAGAAAGCACCCAGGTTGTCAAAGGCTACAATGCCTTTCATACATTTCAGTCCTCCTCAGCTCAGGATAAAACAAAGGGAGATGGTGTCTCGGTTTTCATAAAGGACAAAGTACACTACTAGAGTGGTCCAACAACATGACTCACTTCAGCTGCTCCATGCCCATCTAACCTTAGGTGTGACTCCCTTTCATATCCTTGCTAGCTACAGATCCCTTAACATGAGTCTGGAAAACCATACCTCCTACCTAAATCTACTGGAATCTCTTAACATTCAGCTCTACCATACTTATGGGTGACTTTAACTACCGCTGCATAAACTTGGGAGACGTATAAAACCCATAATTCAATTGCTCAGACATTTTGGACTTTGTCAATGCAAACACCCTAGAGCAACTAGTTAGCTTCCCAACTAGAGGTAAAAATATCTTAGACCTAGTACTCATGAATATAGAGAGATGTTGCTGTCTCCTGTGCATTAACTCCTCCCTTGAAAGATCTCAGCATAAAATGATCTCCTTTTGTATTAAAAGTAACCTAGAATCCTCATCAAACTCCAAACCTGTTAAAAAATTTGCTAAGGCCAATTACCTCAGACTAAGTGACAACTTATTAAACTTCTGAACCCAGATGACACTGAGGCCTAATCTGAGCTGTACACAAAAGCACTGAACAACGCATTCATAGCTACATAGAGGAGGCAGTACCTGTCCAAGTCAAACCTAAGCTTCCTGGGAAAAATAAACCCCCTGGTGGACCCCTAGCATAAATAGGCTACTCAACAAAAGGAAAACAAAATCCTCTCCAAAGCCAAGAAGGAACATACAAAACAGTGCAAAAAGACACTCAACAAGTTTAAACAAATAAGAGAACTGGTCAAATCTGTCAAATCAAACTATGAGTCAAAGATAGCATCCTAGGTGAAAGATAACCATAACAATTTTTAATTATGTTCATAACCTCAGGGAAAATGTTCAGCAATGTGCCAGGTTAATCATGAATGGCAATACTTACATCTAGCCTGAAATTATTGCAAACCTACTTGCCAAAAGTTTCAGTTCAAACCCCCCATCACCTCCTACCACACCCAAAGAAATACCTGAAACCATCCCCCTACAGACATTATGACGGAACAGGTCATTACTGCACTCTCTAAAGCACAAAACGCAGCTTCCATGGGTCATGACAACATTCCAGGATGCTTTGCAAATAGCTTACAACAGAATCTATCAGGGACAGTAGAAGCCCTCTTTAACCAAAGCCTACAGATGGGCTTTGTTCCAGAGGAATGAAGGACTGCAATGGCATCCCTCTGTACAAGGGGGCCCATCAACTTGACCCAGGGGAACTAGAGACCCATAAGATTGACCAGTCTTGTCTACAAGGCCATAGAGAGAGCATGTTCATGAATCTGATCAATAATGACACAGGAAATCTCCAAAAACTGGACTGGCTGTGTCAAAGAGAAGTCTTGCCTGCTCAGTCTGGCAGAGTTCTCTGAGAAAGTCACCAAGGCCATGGATAAGGATAAAATGGTACACATCACCTTTCTAGACCTGGCCAAAGCTTTCAACACAATCCCCAACTTGAGGATCATAGATAAACTTACTAATTTAGGCTGAAACCTCTTCATCATAGAATAAGCAGTCTATTGATTATTTTTGACTGATATTTAGATAAGCAAATACATGCTGTGTACTGTTGATTGTATTTTTAACTAAGAATGACTTGTCTCTTTTTATTTACCTTGTTGTGAATTCTGCAGTCTTACCTACCTCCTCTATCCTCTTTTTCAGTCCACAGTGAACACTATCCACTGGATCCCCCCCCCCCGAAATTGCAGCTGGAATCTGTATTTCCATCTAAATTACATATCCTGTGAGGTCTGCAAGTAGCAGTATGACCAAACTCTAAATATTAAGTTATATGTAGGTTTCTATTGTGTAAACCATTTTTTTTGTCTCTTAAATATAGTGGACTCTTGTAAGGACACTCACTACCTTGAGCCATCAGCTGCAATGCCAGCCGCAAACCCCCCATCATTGATTAGCCATTTAAATCTAAAGTAGAGCTGCATTATAGTGAATGACTCTCTTGGGAGTGTGCTGCTTAAGATCAGGTCATGTGTAGTTTATGCATATCACTCATTGCTTTAAGTCTACTTTGATAAGAAACTCGTGTAAGAATTTCTTTCTAATTAAGCAGCAAAAGCGTATTACTTTTAAACAGTAGCTGGCTACTTACCTTTGATTTTTCTACTTGGTGGATGTCTATTATATGTATTTGTGAGTAATGGCCAGTACATAATACCTTTAACAATTACCCTACTTTGCCAAATTCAGGAATTGACCAATTGGTCCTGAAACTCAGCCTCACATCATGTCCTGTGCTAACCCGCTCTATTCAACCTCGCTACGCTCGGGCTCACTCTGCTCCTCTGCCTCACCTCCTTTCCCACCCACCCCTGAATACCCTAACTTTATCTGTTATACACCTTATTAAATCCCTCCCCATCACTAATTATCCAATTAGAGCACATCACTTCCCTTACTAAAATCCCCTCCCCCACCCCAGTTTAACCAATAATAGCCCATCATTACCTTAACTATAATCCCTCCATTTTCATTTTCTCTCTCTCTCCTAATACAACTCACTCCACCAACAGTCACCTTCTTCCTTTCCCCACCCTGCCCATACATTTCCATCTATTAAAAATATTTCTCCCTTGCTCTTACCTTACCTATCCCTTCCCTCTATCTACCTTAACAACGTACTCAAATTCCCTTCTGTCACCACTGCTGTCTCTCATCTACCTGTAATTACCTTACTTAACTCCCTTCTGTCATCATTGTAAATCTCTCTCCTACCCATTTCCTACCCATAACATGCAACAACATGCTAGTGAATTTCCTCCTTCCCCCTTTCTCCTCATTTTCTCATGCCTTGCTTCTTATCACACTAAAACAGTCTATTTGTCACCATCTCCCACACTTTCACATGATATTCTGTCTTACAATGCTACCCTAACCTTCTTAATAGCTCCCTCACGCTATAATACCTCCTGCACTCAGTATTGCAAAATAAAATATTTCAGCCATACTCTGTCCACTCCCAAACACAAGTTAAAATCCCCTAACCTGTACTTATATTACACTAAACCCAACATTCTTCCTTCAACCCTTTTGCTAGATGGAGACATCCACCCCAATCCTGGCCCAACCCTTACCAGCTCCCCTACTGCAACCAACTTACCTACTGTAAATCAAAACCCCTCTTCTCCAACCAAACACATGTCTATCTACTCCATAAACCTACAAAGTCTAGCCAATAAAATAACCGAGCTACATGCTTGGATAGCCCATCATTCTCCTCACATCTTAACATTTTCTGAGACTTGGCTCAAACCACATATCTCTAACTCTGAAATTCTACCCCCTGGTTACAGTATCTTCCTTCATGACAGACTATTCAAAAAAGGGTGAGGTCTTGCCATCCTTCACTCAGAGCTACTCAGTCTCTCTCCCCTCTCTTTCCCCCTTCCTGACTTCTATCCAGCTGAGCTTATCATCCTCAACTGCCACCTTAACTCACACAAAACGTTTTCCTATTGCTGCCATTTATATTCCACCTGGCAACAATATACCCATTATTGAATCCTTTCTGTGCTGGATCTCCCAACATCTGCCCTACAAGACAATCATACTAGGAGACATCAACATCAGTTGGAACATACTGTCACAAAATTCTCCCACTCTTAGTATCAACCTTTATGGTTTCAGTCAATTCATCACAACCCCCGCACATACTAACAAAAACTTCTCCTCAACTCTATATTAGATACTAGCATCCAACCCTGATCTCTACCACAGCCCCACCACATTACCTGACACATTAAGTGATCATCTCCCTATATTCGGCTGCCTTCTCACACTCCCAAACCCATTTCTATAGAGAGTGCCGCAACCTGACTAGTTTTAATGAAGAAACCTTTAACAACTAACTGTCTCTAATAAATTGATCCCACCTCTATGACCTTCCACTAAACAAAGCTGTTCTACAGTTCAGCAATACCCTGCTTAGCATACTAAACACCTTAGCACCTGTAAGAAAAATTACAGTTAAAACTAACCCCGCTCCTGGTTACCAAAAGACACCCTGTCCATTATGAAACTCAGAGATAATACTTGGAAACAATGGTTAAAGTCTAAATCATCCTCTCACCTCCTCAAAGTCAAAGAACTAAGAAACCTCACAAAAAACATATTATTCAGGAGAAGAAAAAATTCTATCAAAATACCCAATCTACCCACCACACAGACCCTAAAAAATTTTGGCACACCATGAACAGGATTTTTTACCCTGGGAAACCAGCTCCAACCCCTTATCCTGATATGACACCACTGGAAATGGCCACATTATGCAACACTCACTTCACTGAATCCATCCATAAACTAACTTCCCCTGACCAAAATCAAACACAATCCACCACCACCCCCAAGACTTGCCCCCAAATGCCTTTCCCTAAATCCCATCCCCACTACCTATATAAAATCCCTCCTTTTGAAACTTAAACCATGCTTCCCCTCCTTTGACAACCTACCCCCACAATTTCTCAAACTTGCAGCCAATATTAATCGCATATCCCATCTTGATCCTTGTTAACCACTCCATCAAAGAATCCACCATCCCCGACATCTGGAAATCCTTCTATACCACCCCTCTCTACAAAGGAAGTAACTCCACTGACCCTTCCAACTATCGACCCACAGCCATCCTCCCCCTCTCTCAAAAATCCAAGAGAAATGCATTCATAGACAACTTCTCAAATACCTACTTCAGGAAAACCTTTTCATCCCCTCTCAACATGGTTTCAGGCCCCATCACAGCCCTTCCACAACTCTTCTATCCTTCATCCAATCTGTCGCTGAGGCTAGAGAAACCAATAAACTAGTGTCATGTCTTTTCCTTGATCTTTCCAATGCATTTGACACTGTCTCCCGCCCTAAGGTCCTAGCTAAACTAGCCAATCTCAACCTCTCCTCCTCCACTATTCTCTGGGTCTCTAGCTATCTTAGCAAATGACTACAATCTGTTAGATGGCACACTTCCTGCTCTCCTTTTCTATCTGTCCAAACTGGAGTCCATCGTAGGGCCTCTATTCTTTAATATCTTTGCTAACAATTTGCACTCACTCTGCTGCTCATCTTCAATGATCAGGTATGCAGATGATTCTACTGCTGTTACCTATGCAAATAACTTCAATGATCTCCACACCCTCACTCAGAGCTATTTCAACACCATTGAACACTGGTTGATTAACAACCAACTCATCTTTAACCCTAAAAAACTAAATTACTGCTGTTGCTTCCCAAATTTATGTATACGCTTAGTGCCACCTTCAGTATCTCTTCCCTGGACAATACTCTCATTCAACTTGACTCCCAGACCATACTCCTTGGTAACACAATAGACAATCAACTAACATTTGATATTTATGTCCAACAGTGTATCAAAAAAACTAAATAAAAACTTGGTCTACTGTATAGGAATAAAAATATCTAGCCACTACCTCTAGGACTTACCTTGCCCAAGCTTACCTCCTCCCCTGTCTTCTCTACTCATCCCCCATTTTTACCCACCTGCAATCCAACCTTATAGCCAAACGTGAACAAACATACAACCAAATTGCTGGATTTGCCTGTAATCTCCCTTATAAATCTCACCACTGCCTCACTCTTAAACAACTTCATTGGCTTGAATTTCCTCAACTACTCCAACTATCTCAGCTACAAATTTACTAATTAACAGACCCTCAGACTGTTCCTCTCTGCCCACTCTCATATTCCCCTACACCCCTATACATCCCCTCCGCAGCTCAGAGCAATAACTACTGGACACATACAAACCAAACAAATCAATAGGCAGATTACTCTATAAGTGCACAATTTCCCACACTTGGAACAAACTTCCCAGTAACATAAGATTCATAAAATCTACCTTGCTCTTCACAAAAAGAACTCAAAAACGACTTTGCTATTTCTCTTTCTTGTTCCTGCAACCATCCTACCTAAGTTATACTTCATTGGTAAGTCCTTTACTTGTCTTATTTCTACCTCACTATTCTTTACTTCTTTCTCTGTCTTATTTTTCAGAAAACTATCACTCTCTTAATTCATCTCTTCTCAACCTCATTAGTATTAACCTCTTTTTCTTTCTTTCTCCATTAACTGGTACATCACTGACTTACTTACTCTGTTAACAGTTGAAACAAGAAAAAAAGTGTACTATTTGAGTTATTCTTTTGTATAAAACTCTTCTTTCCCAGTGTTATCTACTGTATTCATACGTCCATTATTTTATATTGATAATAAGTCCCGTATATATTATCTTTTTGTATTTTTGTAATTTGTATTTGTATTTTACAGTTGTTTTTGTATTTGTATTTTGATTTATTTTGTGAAGCTTTTCTCCTCAGGTCTCCACAGAAAATGGGTCATGTGGCTCATTTAGACTAACCTAGTTAACAAAATACAAATAAATAAATAAATTAGATGGATAGCCAACTGGCTCACTGACAGGACACATGTCCAGACAGGTGAATTCACTTCAGATAAGAAACCTCTTACTACCGGTGTCCAACAGGGTTCAGTGTTAAGACCCCTCCTGTTTGGTATATACTTCTCTGAAGTGAAGGTCAATGTTGGGGGCCTCTGGCTTACCAAAGTCATTGATGACTGTAAGCTGGGAGCAATCATTGAATCCCCAAATGATGCTGACATCCTACAAACAGGTCTAAAAATGACAAATGACTGCTGTCAAAACCATGGTCTGACTAAATGCTAAAAAGTGTGTAATCATACCCTTTGGTAAATCAATTTTCTAATTAAATAGATCCATCAGGTTTAGGAAATAACACTACTAGATAGCTAGATTTGGTTACCAGTCTTATAAATCCCAATTTAAGCATATTTTCCACTTTTCTTACTAGTTCCTTTTGTGACTCTGGTACTCTGTAAGGCCTTAGTCTAGCCTTCATTCCAGGTGCTGTATCTCTGTCATGCTCAAGCAGTTTATTTCCTCCAGGTATTTCTATGAACACTCCTTGTTTTCAGAAGAGAAGCTCATTTCCTACTTACTTTTGGCAAATATTCCTCTTAGTGTACTTCAGGCAAAGACCTCCTGGTTAAACTGAAACCAGGGGATTCTTATTACAAACTCCTTGCTGTATTCAAGACCCGCCTGCATATGCTTCTTTACTATGTCCATAAACAACTTTAATGTAGCCTGCAAAATAGCATAGAGTTGTCTCATACGTTTAAATGGTGTCATCTTTCCTTTTCAAGATTCCTTAGCAATGCCAAGCAGTCCTCTCAGATGTCTGCTATACAACAATTCATATAGAGAAAACCCAGCTGAAACTTGTGGCATCTCTATTATAGCAAAAGCTAAGTAGGGTAATTGGTCCCCGATTTTACCTTCTTTCGCTTGGACTTCAGTCTTTTGTTGAACCTTTCCAATAATCCATGCCGTTGGGTGGTAGACTGATGTTCATAGGGTCATACTAGACGTTACTAGGCTAACAACCACAAGGGCCTTTTAAAGCCTAGCCATTCATCACAAATCTCTGACAAGTTCTGATACCCATAATAAGTGTAAGCAGAGGCTTGGGAGATTAAACATTTACAAGCAGGAGCCTGGGAGATGATCCATTTACAGGTTGCCTGTATCAATTAAAGACATAGGTGCCAAACCAGGAATTAATCTCCTATTCCCCATCCAATTGTCCAAGACGCACTTGAATTGGGTCAGGGAGGAACTCTGCTTCACATGGATAGAGACCCTGTTCCAGAGACAGAGTATTTTCTGGGATACATAACTGTCTCTCCAGCAGGTCCTATTTATATCACAGGCAAGGTTTAAGTCATTAGAACAGGTAATTCTGGTGCTGTTTATGTTGCAGATATGCAGGAGGTCTATCAGAGTGGGGTCTGACAATGCACTGTATGCCAGGCATAGATCTGCCCTCAAAAGCCTGTCGGAGACAGAATACAGGGATAGGGCCTTATGGTGGTCTACATAGGACATTTTACTTATGCCCTTTATTCTTTTAGTGAGGAACCCCTGTGGACGTTCCAATTGTTGGAAATGCCTGGTTAGGTACATACCAAAGGGGGCATTTCACTAAACAGTTTTATGGCTTTCAACCATTTGACTTTAAAATTCTGACATAACTGATGCAGTACTTCTGACATAAATGGCGGGCCTTGGTCAGCAAGTGCCACTTTAGAATCACCTTCTATGGAGAACACTACAAGTTCTCGGACAATTGCCTTGGCATTAGCCTAGCTTAATAGCAGTATTCCTGGACATTTTGTGGTATAATCCAGTATTAATAATATGTACTGATACTTATTTCTAGATTTTATTAGTGAGACTTCCAATAACAATATGTTCAAATGACACATCTATAATAAGCACTGGGAGCAATGAACTTTTAAATCCAGGACAAGGTGTAGTTTTCTGACTTCTGGACAAGAATCACAGAAGTGTTCTATCTCTTTCACTATGCCTGATCAGTAAAATCTGGCTAATATTTTTGCCTTGGTTTTGTCCTGGTCCAGGTGACCCCCTAGTATGCTACTATGGGTTAGCTTCATCTAGCTTCTTCACTAGTGTTCTATAAGGTTATGGCACTGCAAATGATGTAGAATTCTTCCCTTATCCTTACTCACTCTATAAAAGAGGTCATTTTTAGCTAAAAATAGAGATAGCAAGTAATCTGAATGTCCTGTTTAATATCCGGTAAGTATTAAACTGTAACTGAAAATGCTTGGTGGGGTGGACATAGGTATTTATACTGTAAATATAGGGGCAGGCACTGCATGACCTGCAAGGAAAAGTGCCCTGATGTAAAGAAGGGATGGCTTTCTTAGGCATTATGTGGCCTAGAGTTTATGTTAGATGGATTATTACATTAAGATTACATGATGATGATGAGGATGCATTAATAGCATTAAATAATTTAAAATTTGAGTTTATAGCTAGAGGATACCAACCTGATGAAATTGATAAAACTATATCTGATGCATGGCATATGAGATCAACTAAATGTAGACCTTCTTTTAACAACAACGCGGTAGTTCCATGTAATAATCCATCTAACATAAACTCTAGGCCACATAATGAATTTAGAGTAGTGTTACAGTTTGCGAGTGATGTCAACCAATATGATGACGTAATTAAGAAACATTGGCACCTATTACAAGAGGTACCACAGTTGCAGGTTATTACCTGTAAAGATCCACTATTCAGTTTCAAGAACAATATGTCACTCAAGAAGCAGTTATGTAAGAAGGATGTGCCTAAGAAAACCATCCCTTCTTCCCGTCAGGGCACTTTTCCTTGCAGGTCATACAGTGCCTGCCCCTATATTTACAGTATAAATACCTATGTCCACCCCACCAAGCATTTTCAGTTACAGCTTAATACTTATGCTGATTGCAAGAGCACTGATGTTGTCTATTATTGTTTTTGTCAGAAATGTCCGGTGTTTTATGTAGGTAAAACGAATAGATTTCTTAAAGACAAAATTCTAGAACATCTTCGTGATGTCAAAAATAAGAAACCCACTAATGCACTCGCCCAGCATATTATAAATACAGATAATTCACATTCTTTTAAGTTTTTTGTGCTACAGCGCATACACAAAAACATTAGAGGAGGGGATATAGAAAATTTTACTGAAAGCTGTGAACAGAGATGGATCATTAAATTGAATGCAGATAAATATCCAGGCCTTAATGGCTCTACTTCCTTGGTTCCTTTCTTAAAAGCAAGACACCTCAAACATGTTTAATTTTAGGCACCTCGTACACCCATTACACTTTATTTATTCATATTTTAGAGACATAGACTACTTTTAGTTATACATATTGTAGATAGATTTTATAACTAGATCTAGATTTTTATCCTATTTTTTCATAGCTACAGTATTTATGGAGTTTATATCTATGCACATTACTTAGGTCTTTTATCAACAGTTTTGTATATAGTTTTTGTATGCAGTTTTTATATGCATTTACATGCAGTATTTTATATGTGTCTTTTATTTTAGGTTCATAGGTTCATAGGTTTATACTAGGCTATCTGCCCCAAGGCATTTATAAGCCTAGCCCAAATTTTTGTGGCTTACGCCACCCCTTATATGAAAAAATACTGTACCCATTAGTTTGTTGTGCCTCTGTCCAGCAGTGACACAGAGATGATTCCCGGGGTAAACCTCCGATCTCCCATCCACAGGTCAAGATTTCTCTTGAACAGAGCCAGTGAGGTGCTCTGCCTCACATGGACCGGGACTCTATTCCACAGCATAGGGAGTCTCTGAGTGATAAATCTATCCCTCCAGCACGTCCTATTTATATCCGTGCTAAGGTTTAAGTCACTTGCTCTAGTGGTTTTGGTGGATTTGGATTTTTTGAGGTGGAGCATGTCCATTAATTCTGGGTTGGACATGGGCTTGTATGTCAGGCACATGTCACCTCTGAGCAGACGGTATGTGACTGAATAGAGCTGGAGTTTCTTCAATCTGGCAGCATATGACAGATTTTGGAGTCCCTTTATCCTTTTGGTGAGAAACTTCTGGGGTCTCTCCAATTGCTGCAGATGTCGGGTGAGATACATCCCGAATGGGGCATTGTACTCGATCATTGGTCTGATAAGTGAAGAGTACAGGGGAACAATGACCTCACTAGATCTGGATGTGAATCCCTTCATGATCAGGTGGGCAATGTAGAAGGTCTTTCTAACCACTTTAGCAACGTGAGTGTCAAAAGAAAGGCCACTGTCAACCTGGGTCCCCAGGTCCCTGATAACCTCTTCTGTGCTTAGTGGATTGCCACCTATATGGTAGCTTGGGGTTACCTTGTTTTCCCAAAGGGTATGACTATACATTTTTTGGCGTTTAACTTCAGGCCATGGCTCTGGCACCAGCAATCTGTTTCCGTGAGTCCCTTCTGAAGGATATCCGTGTCCGATGCACTTTCCACTATGGCGCCCAGTTTGCAGTCGTCTGCAAACTTTGTCAGCCAAAGTCCTCCCATGTTGGCCTGTACTTCTGAGAAGTAGATGCCGAACAATAGGGGGCCAAGGACCGAGCCCTGTGGGACACCACTTGTGACCGGCTTGGAGTCTGACATAGCGCCAGCAACTCTAACCCTGTGGGTTCTGTCCTTAAGCCAGTTTGCAACCCATCTTGTGACATATGGGTTTACATTTAAGCTGGTAAGTTTTTCTACAATACCCGAGTGGGGTATTGTGTTGAAAGCCTTTGCAAGGTCAAGGTAGGCTGTATGGACTGCCTTTCCCTCATCAATGGCCTTGGTGACTGTTTCGAAGAAGTTGACCAAGTTCAAAAGGCATGATCTTCCCTTGACGAAGCCAAACTGGGTCAGGTCCAATGTCTGCAAGTCCCCTATATCTTTGTTTATGAGCACCATTATGATCCTCTCCATAGCTTTGCAGATTAGACTTGTTAAGCTTATGGGGCGGTAATTACCAGGGTCCGTAGAGGCACCGCCTTTGTGGAGTGGGACCACAGTTGCCGTACGCCACTCCTTGGGCACGTATCCTGTGGTAAGGCTGAGATTAAACAGCTGCCTTATGTGCGGGTTTAATTCCTCATTTAGCTCATGTAGCACACAGCCGGGGACACCATCCGGTCCCATTGATGCTGTGTTTTAGCTTTAGAGAGAGCAGCTTTCACCTGCGCATTTGAGATGTCTGGGAGGCTACACTCCGCTGGGATAGTTATCTCTCCTTTAGGGGAGAGGGGTGAAGTTTGCACTGAACCTGTCTGCCAGTATGTTGGCAATGTCTGTGGGTTCAGTGATTTTTGTATCATTTTGGACTAATTCTGAGCATATCTGGGAGTTTCCACCCAGGTTCCTAACATAGCTGAAAAAGGCCTTATGATTGTCCTTTGAATCCATGGCAGTTTTCTCTCAAAATTGGCCTTAGTTGATTTTATGAGTGCTCGTATTTTTTTACTAATAATGATCAGGGGTGACTTCCCTTTTATGGATTTTGTTCTATCATGTAATAGCTTTCTCCTCTTATTGTAAAGTTTGTTAATGGCTGGGGTCCACCAGACTGGACGTTTGCCCTTTGTGGAAAGAGTCTTGGTTTTATTTGGGATTGCCTGATCCATGCAGTCCTGGAGGTGTTCATAGAAGGCATTTGTAAGGGCTTCCGGAGCTTGGGTTGTGGTTTCCACTGTCTCAGGGGCCTTGAAGGATACCACACCAGTCTTGAGTAGTGTGAAGTTTGCTTTAGAGAAGTTCTTCACTGTGATCTTTTTTGTTTGGGGTGGGGGTGGATGTGGATTTCCAGTGAGATTAGTTTATGATCAGATCTCACCAATGAGGGATATACTTCGGTGTGGAGCATTTTGTCCCCATGTTTGTGATAATGAGATCTAGTATATTTTCTCCTCTCGTGGGAACAGTGACTAGCTGTTCCATGGCATTTGAATTTATGAACTCCAGGAACCATTGGGCTAGAAAGTTAGGGCTTGAGTAATGTTCCCAGTCTATATTCGGGTAGTTGAAGTCACCCAATATGATGGTGTTTGGAGATACATTTATACCCTCCAGTGTCTTCAGAAAGGCTGTGTGGGGTTCCTGAGTTTGAGAGGGTGGCCTGTAGCATGCTACAATTTGTAGAGCAGTTTTGCCTATGGTTAGTTGCACCTGGATGGTTTCCGAGCTTGTGCGTTGCCACCAACCTGGAGGTGTGGGTATCCTTTATGAATATGGATACACCCCTCCTTTTGTGGTGTGGTCCGGGTTTTGGGGCGGAATGCATGATATGAGGTAAAACCTAATAGTGCCGGGTGCTCTCAGGAGCCTTGAACCAGGTTTCAGTTACAGCACAGACATCGATGTTCTCCATACTGAGAAGGGCCTCGAGTGCGTGCATTTTGAGATTTAGACTTCTGGCATTGAGCAGCATTACCCTCAGTTTCTTTCCATTTTGTTTTCTAGGGTGGTAGGTTTAGAATTTGAGCCTTGCCTAAAAAGGCACTATGGGGTGGCAAGAGCCTTAGCCAATATCCGGAATCCCAGGGTGACAGGTGCAAGCCGTCCCTTGCGAGCAGCGTGGCTTGTCAAGCATGTCATCCCAGGCAGACAGACACTGGATCCCCTTTGAATGACACCAGACATTAAGCCAATTGTTAAAGCTGATCATCTTGTCTCTATATTGTGGCATCATTCGTGGTGAAGGAAGGATACTGCTCAGGGTTAGGGTCATACCTGCCTGGGCTACATAATCAGAGAGCTCCTCTATGTCTCTTTTCATGTAGTCCAGGGAGGTACATCTCAGGTCGTTCACACCAGCATGGACAATGACTGTGTCATATTTGTACTTACCGTGGAGTGACCCGAGTGCTTGTGTTATGTGGTGGATTCTAGCGCCCGATAGGCAGCTTACTGTGACCCTCTCCTTGTTCAGCCTGGTGAGTGGGACGTCAGTGTGTCTGACTATGGAGTCACCTATGACAAGTATGTTTGGTGTTGTATTTGGCCTTAAGGGCTGTGACTGCTTTGCACACTGATTTTGTGGTTTATGTGTTGCTTGTGGGGTGTCTTGAGGTAGCAGTTGTTTGGGTGTCTGCTTTGGAGGCCTCTGCTGTTTAGGTAAATTTTACTCAGAGCCTCCGAGTATGTCTTTGTGTGTTTATGTGTTTGATTCAGTGGTGTGGTAGCATTATGAGAGGCTGGTTTTGTGGTGTGTGTAGTTGCCTTCTCCTCCTGTCTGGTCTTGCCAGTCCTGAGTTGAGAGAGCTCAGCCTCCAGTTTGGCTAAATAGCTGCATCTCTCGCAAGTATTTGTGTTATGTGGGAGGAGGAGAGGGTTGTCTGTGTACATGAGGCAGTTATAACATTGCCTCAAGATTCCCAGATTTACCAGCTGGACCGGAGAGGAGATTGACAACTGACCTTTGGACATGCTAGAATAATATTGGGAATTCCTTAATAATTGAAAACAAGGGCCAGTGGGGAGTGAGGGTGTAGTGCTTTTAATTTTTAGTGCTGACTTATATAATTGCTTTAGTGAGCAAGTGCCAGGTAACTTGAGTGCAATGTGTTACAAGTAACTAAATGCAAAAGCGACAAACAGTAACTTTCTTTCAAGTGAAACAAGGAAATAAGTACAGTAAGCAATGCAGATATTACTAGTGATCCACAGAAGCACTGAGAAGCCGCGTATTAGGTGGAATTAGCTTCCAGGGAAATAACAAGCAAACAAACAACAAGCATATAAACAAAGCTAGATTCAGCAGGCCTGGATCTAGTCTATGCTAGAGCAAACAAGGTGTACCAATTTCAGTAAGATACAGTTCAAATATTCAGGCACTATAAACCTTTAACCAGAAATTCCCAGCTCAGAAGGGCAGAGTCCAGCCTCTTCTCCCACAAGAGTGCAGACCACGAACCTTCTTAATGTAAAATAACTGGCCTGAAGCCCAAGTGCCTAAACCAGAACTAATACACTTGGACACTGGGCTCTCAATCAGCAGTTCCCAACTTAGAAGGATGAAAGCTACCTGTCTTGCCACCACAGTGCTTGCACAAACCTTCCTAATGTAAATCAACTGGTCTGAAGCCCAAGTGCTTAATCCAAAAGACTTAGAATGATAGCTACACTTTAATCAAGTTACAACCAAGCAGTAATAAATACAATTGAATACTTTAGAGAATGTCTGGATTAGTGCTCAAGTTACACAAACAACGCTAGATCCAGCAGGCCCGAATCCAGTCTATGCCACAGCAAACAAGGCACACCAACTTCAGTAAGAAGCAGTTCAGATATGCATGCACTATAAGCCTTTAACCAGAAATTCCCAGCTCAGAAGGGCAGAGTCCAGCCTCTCCTCTCACAAGAGTGCAGACCACAAATCCTCTTAATGTAAAATAACTGGCCTGAAAGCCCAAGTGCTTAAACCAGAATTAATACACTTTTAGAATAACAGACACTGAGCCCTCAATCAGCAGTTCCCAACCTAGAAGGATGTAAGCTACCTGTTCTGCCACAACAGTGCAGACCACAAACCCTCTCAGTGCAAAACAACTGGTCCGAAGCCCAAGTGTTTAAACCAAAAGGCTTAGAATGAGTTACACCAAGCAGTAATAAATACAATTGAGTATTTTTAAGATGATGCAAAAGTAAAATGAAGTAGGTAGAAACACAAGTGCAGTAAAAGCAGATGAAAATTCTTTTTTTTTTTTTTTTTATCTGAACAAGTGCTGATCAAAGAAACAGATCTGAGAGCTGAAACTAGAAAACTGGCTAGTTATAAGAAAAAAAAACAAGCTAGAAGGCTTCCCTCAAACACAGAAGGGCTTGGGGGCTCAGAAGCCTACAAATAGTCTATACCACTTAACAGGAAAGGCAGGAAATGAGCTTAATTTTTTTTTTGTCTGTTTCCCAGATGCTCTCTTTGTACACAGTAGGAGTGCCTGAAATCAGAATATGATCTCACTGCACTCAGTTGAGTGAGCAAATGAGATGAGCCCAGAGGCAGGCTGAGGGGCGGGCAGTTTCAAGGCCACAAAGATTAACACCAAAAAAAAAAACGGGGAGGGTGGGTGGGTGGGAATAACTGAAGAGCAGAAAAACTGCCAGTTCAGTTAAAATTCCTTCAACACAGTTTAAATCAAATTAAATACCGTATTTTTTTTTTTTTTTTAAAGTGCAGATAAAGGTACTTAAATTCTCTTATACGTCCAGTTGAATATAACCAAGTTGTTAGCCGGCCAAAGCTGAGGTTTTTAAGCAGAAAATACTTCACAATGCACCACTTAACTAGGCAAGGACAGGAAATCAGAGAATGTGGCTACCGCCACACCTGTAATTATTAGTAAATAACAAAATTCAGCAAACACTAGCTTCTGTTCAAGTTACTAAAGAGCAGAAGAGCAGAAAAACTGCCAGTTCAGTTAAAATTCCTTCAACACAGTTTAAATCAAATTAAATACCGTTTTTTTTTTTTTTTTTTAAAGTGCAGATAAAGGTACTTAAATTCTCTTATACGTCCAGTTGAATATAACCAAGTTGTTAGCCGGCCAAAGCTGAGGTTTTTAAGCAGAAAATACTTCACAATGCACCACTTAACTAGGCAAGGACAGGAAATCAGAGAATGTGGCTACCCCCACACCTGTAATTACTAGTAAATAACAAAATTCAGCAAACACTAGCTTCTGTTCAAGTTACTAAAGAGCAGACGAGCAGAAAAACTGCCAGTTCAGTTAAAATTCCTTCAACACAGTTTAAATCAAATTAAATACCGTATTTTTTTTTTTTTTTTTTTTTTAAAGTGCAGATAAAGGTACTTAAATTCTCTTATACGCCCAGTTGAATTTAACCAAGTTGTTAGCCGGCCAAAGCTGAGGTTTTTAAGCAGAAAATACTTCACAATGCACCACTTAACTAGGCAAGGACAGGAAATCAGAGAATGTGGCTACCCCCACACCTGTAATTACTAGTAAATAACAAAATTCAGCAAACACTAGCTTCTGTTCAAGTTACTAAAGAGCAGAAGAGCAGAAAAACTGCCAGTTCAGTTAAAATTCCTTCAACACAGTTTAAATCAAATTAAATACCGTATTTTTTTTTTTTTTTTAAATGTGCAGATAAAGGTACTTAAATTCTCTTATACGTCCAGTTGAATATAACCAAGTTGTTAGCCGGCCAAAGCTGAGGTTTTTAAGCAGAAAATACTTCGCAATGCACCACTTAACTAGGCAAGGACAGGAAATCAGAGAATGTGGCTACCCCCACACCTGTAATTATTAGTAAATAACAAAATTCAGCAAACACTAGCTTCTGTTCAAGTTACTAAAGAGCAGAAGAGCAGAAAAACTGCCAGTTCAGTTAAAATTCCTTCAACACAGTTTAAATCAAATTAAATACCGTATTTTTTTTTTTTTTAAAAAGTGCAGATAAAGGTACTTAAATTCTCTTAATCGTCCAGTTGAATATAACCAAGTTGTTAGCCGGCCAAAGCTGAGGTTTTTAAGCAGAAAATACTTCACAATGCACCACTTAACTAGGCAAGGACAGGAAATCAAAGAATGTGGCCACCCCCACACCTGTAATTACTAGCAAATAACAAAATTCAGCAAACACTAGCTTCTGTTCAAGTTACTAAAGAGCAGAAGAGCAGAAAAACTGCCAGTGCAGTTAAAATTCCTTCAACACAGTTTAAATCAAATTAAATACCGTATTTTTTTTTTTTTTTAAAGTGCAGACAAAGGTACTTAAATTCTCTTATACGTCCAGTTGAGTATAACCAAGATGTTAGCCGGCCAAAGCTGAGGTTTTTAAGCAGAAAATACTTCACAATGCACCACTTAACTAGGCAAGGACAGGAAATCAAAGAATGTGGCTACTTATATGTGTCTTTTATATGCAGTTTTCTCTATATGTAGCTTTTTCTACATTTATACATTTATAAGTTTTATATAGCCTTAATTGACCTATGACATCAGTGATTGAGTCAATGGTTCCATGTGTATATAAGCAATGGAATGTTTTATTTTCTTGTCTGATGAAGCAATTAGTTTTGCGAAAGCGCTCACCACTGTTCTTATTTTTTGTGTAATAAAGACGCTATTGTGTGGTCAGGAGCGGCCCTAGGTCAACTAGTGCCCTAGGCAAAAGGGCTCCATGGCACCCCCCAACTCATTACCTGGTGCCCCCATCCTGATCTACCTACACCAAATAAATACTGGAAAAGTGCCCCTGCTAGACTGGCGCCCTAGGCGGCCGTCTAGTTGGCCTATGCCTAAGGCCGGCCATGCGTGTGGTACCTCGGTATATTTTTGGTTATATATAGTTCTGGTTTTGTGCACCTGGGTTTTACCTGAAGTCATTTCTCTTTTTATACATGTTTTCAGCATTCCTTGGTATCTATGTATGCACGCTCACAGTCCTGGATTTGCATATACACTTAATGCCACTCTTTGCAGATCACTGCTATGAAAATGTGAATACCGCCCTTGGTTTAGATAGTTTATTTGCAGTTTATTTGTATTTGTTTACCAGAGAAGGACACAGACCACAACTGACCATTTGCTGGAACAATCTCAATGAGTACATTCAGAGAAATGAAAAAATACAGTAAACAGTTACAGAAAAAAAATGTATAGCAATTAATTACAAACAAATAATATATCATTTGAAAAACAATGCATAAAACAGAATAAATTGGCACAAAATGTACTTGCGTATTTTTTAAGGTTCTGGACAAATTAGCGAGTGATACGTTTTCTGACTGTCTGCTCAGAGCTGTGGTTGTCTTTTTAATTGATAGCTAAATGAAATAAATTAAATAAATAAAACCTAAGGTTAGAGTTTATTTCTTTTGGATTCTGCTTTGTAGTAACTTTTAAAAAATGTGTGTACACTCATTTTAGGCCTCGATTCCAAAACCTTGCTCTCAGTGTAAGTGACCCCTTAGAGAGAGAGCAGGCTGAGAACAGGTGTTATAGAATCTGGTCCCTAGCCTAAGCCTGTTCATAGATAGGCCTTACACCAAGGTAAGTCACTTATACTAAGAGCAAATCTTTCAGAATCAGAGCAGTCTTACGCTGAGGGCAACTCTTTTGGAGTCTGGCCCTTAATGTTTTTCAGTATATGAAGTTTAATTTTTTTTTTGTTTCCATAATGGGACTGAATTCTATTGACTGGTAACATGAGTAGAGTAGTAAGGAATGCTTGATGCATTGGAGTGCTGAAATATAAAAATATCTATATTATATCTTAGATAATTAGACAACTATATTCCTCAGACATTCACCAATGACTATTTTGTTTTGTAACATTAGTCAAAAAAACTGACTGAACGTTGCAAACTGACTAATATGTTCCAGTATGTTTCTTTTCTAAGTATAAGTGAATGGATGTTTTCATTCACTTAAGTGTATCAGTGTGGTCTGTTTTGTCAAAATTGACAGTCAGAAAAGGCAGTTTCTCTGTTTCCCCATTGTTGTGCAGCCTCAGAGTTGGGATATATAAGTAACCTGGAATATGGGGGGCAGGGGAAGGAGCAAAAGCACTTTTTTTTGTTTGTTTGCTTCTTTCTTTCTTTAGATTGTTGGGATCACCTAAATCATTGTCTTTCAATTGTTTTCACTGTTCGAGTTTTATAAAAGCTACTAATCATATGATAACGGACTCTCGGGCTGCAGGCATGCAGAAGAGTCATCTTAAATTTGGCATTCTATAAATATGGAAGCGTAATTGCAGTGGAGAAGGTTGTAATCCATTAGAGCAGGGCAAGTTGTTAAGTTTCTGTGGAGAGAAGTAAATGTCTCATAGGTGGGTTATAATGGGACCAGCTGGCCTATGAGAAAATAAATTATGGATACAGTACAGTAAAACTCACAGCAGGTGAAATCCCAACAGACAGTGATAACTGACAAAGACAAGTGCGTTAATATTGCAGATAACACAGGCATTTCATCAACATTACCCAGAGCAAACTGCCGAGGCAAATCAAGGAGATCGTGGGATGACAAAAGACAGCTTGTCTCTCAAAATGGAAGAGCAAGAAATGTATGAGGGGACTCAGATGTCTTTGACTCTGACAGGAAAGAGATGGACAGAGAGATGTAGTAAGGTGAACATAAAGTAAGGGGGAATGTGGAAAACCAAAAAAGTCCAAAAGCTAATGTAGGAAATGATAGTGTGAGGGTTAGTTTGGTATAATGGGTAAGTGTTCACCTCATAGACACAATGTAAAGGGTTTGTTTCTCACCTCAAGTTATTGGCTTGCCTTAAAATGACCTTTCAAGGTAATTAGCCTAGTGTTCACCTATGGACCTATGAGAAGTGAAGGATCATATAAAGGAAAATCAGTGCTAATTCACATAAGGTAAAAGCAGATGTGGCAGAGGGGAGATCTTGGCTAAAATGCATACTGACTGACTGAAAAATATATTTCTAATAACTGCTATGATGTAAACTGAAAGAAGAAATGAAGGCACTGCCAGAAAGAGGATTAGTGAACGAGAACTGAAGTGTACAATGAATAGAAGATTGGGTTATATTGCAGACAGTGCAAACCAGAAAAGTAAGCAATACATGCACATTTGAGAGAGATGAAGAGTTCCCAGTGCAGAGATTTTATATATATATATATATATATATATATATATATATATATATATATATATATATATATATATATATATATTCAAGTTGATGTACTTGATTAAGGTTACTTGAAGTCAAGTAAATAGATCTGGATTGAAACCCAAGTAGTCCAGTGAGTATCCAATGATGTGTAATGACAATGGGGACATGAACACAGAGGAGAAAAAGTTTCTGCTTTAGCAGCCTGTAGACCATTTAAAGAAATGCAGGAACCTATCGGGAATGGTTGAAGTAATAAATGTATAGAAGAAAACGTTAACATAGATAAGAAGGGACAAGGTGTATATAGTAACTTATATTTTGGGGTAATTAGTAAAACGATGGAGGTTGCAAATTATTATAAACAGTTATATCAATGGCTTATAAAAATATGTATGTGACCTAATGCATGCAAGCTGGAAAGTAGGTCAGAAAAGATGTATGACATGCTCTCAGGGAAAAGGGATTAGCAGTATTAAAAAAGATATATGCATACCTCTCAATTGTTCAGATTTTTGCAGAATATTTTTATTCTGTTCCTCATACAATGTTGGTTCCCTGTCAACTTATTGGGGAATCATTGAGGACTGATGTCAGAAAATAATGACAGACATTTGAATTTTAGCTTTAATACTCTACAGAAAATCTGCAAAACCAGTTATTCTATCAACTTTCTGAGTTTATAAGAGCAATATTTAAAACTGTTCCTATTTTGTGGCATTTTGCCCTGGATTATTTATAGCTTTGTCTGGATTTCTTGCTTTATGAAGTTGAGAGGTATGAGCATATGAGTAAATAGCTGGAGTAGTGACAGGAAAGAAGATAAATAGACGTGAGAGAAGAAATAGGAAGAGGTACATGGGTTTCAGTCCTAAGAAGTAAAGAAATGTATTTTTAAGCACTGCCAGGACAGAAGGCATTGGAAGTGCCCTACAGGTTGCAGGAGATGAATACTACAGTCAAGAATTTTGTTTCTCAAGGACCCGTGAGGCCTAGATTTCAGGTAAGGTGTTCACTGAGAGGACAGGGAGGAGGAGAAATGGGATGGGACAGTGTAAGCATGGCTATATGGAACATAAGAGGGATCAGTGATCAGATTAACAGAGAAAGTGCTACTCATAGACTAAAAAAGGTAGGTAGACAGAGACAGGCAATCTACATAGGAAAAGGTATGAGGTGATGTAGGAAAATGCTGAGGGGAGTAGAAAGAGGGTAGTAGTTATTCAAACAAGCTTATAGCTGTTGGGGATCAAGAAGCAATAAAGAACAATGAGGGTAGATGAATCTTGATAAAGGTGGATGTAATTTTGGGTGACGTTAAAGATATGCAGGTAGGTGCGAGCGTGAATGGGTGTGCCTTCCTTGAAGGTTGGGCGTCGGGCTGGCAACTTGGCACTGTAAAAATCCACTGACAATCATTAGTAGACCGGAGTTCTGCCGTGGCGACCCATAACCTGGAAAGCCGAAAGACATTACTAGACATCAAATCAGAATGCTGACAAGAACTTTGGAGATTTATTTGCATATCTAATTAGGCTAGTAGGAGCTAAGAAGAAAAGAGACATGGCCATAGTATCAGGAGTATTATACAGTTATTGCAGCAAAGAAAGACTGGCTGCTCAGAAAGAAACAAAGGCACAGGGATTGTCAAAAGGGTCTGATACTTGATATGAAGAGGCAAATGCTGGTGGCTATTTTGGAGGGGGGGGGGCTATGAGCAAAGGAGGCATGCAAGCTTGATAGTTTTCTAGTAGGTAGGGTTACTTCCAGGAAAGTGCCACGACTGTTAATAGGTCAGACCATTCACATGTTATTTATGGAAAAGGAGGAGCCAAGAATAAAGAGGGACAATGGTGTTAGAATCCATGGAATTGGATAGAGGGGAGGAAGTACAATTTGCAATAGACAATGTGAAAGAAGGAATGGCTGAGAATGGTAAGCTATAGAGGGATAAGGTGGAAGGGTAGATAGGGTGATTTCAATGTGGTGGGATGAGAAAGGGTTATGAAAAAGACGAAGTACAAAAAATGAACAGATGAGAATAAAAGGACTTGGAGATGGAACTGAGAATGTTGCAGGAAAATGAGGTGATAGGGAACTAAATGAAGAGGAAAGAGCAAAGCTCAAAAGGATTCAATTTCAGGTTCTTGAATGTTGTCTAAGAAAATGGTATCAGAGTTAAGTAGGAATACTGCAGTATCATGAGCAACAGGACAAGAAGGAAAAACTTACTGTGTGGGAGGCCAGGTACAAGATGGAAGCAAGCAAAATTTTGGCTAGTAATACATAGAATACATAGATGGTCTGAGACTGTCAGTCTTATAATGTACCTCAAAGACAATGTCAACAAATGTTGTACTGAAAAACTAAAGATGGCAGCGGGATGGAACATTTAAGTAGCATCTACAGAACATGTAAAAAACCAAGGACAGATGATAGTGAGAGTGATGAATTAGACAAAAGAAGCAAGACAGCAAAAGTATGGAATAGGATTAAAAGTCTTAAATCAATGAAAACCTCCATATTGGATGGGAAACATTATAAACTCACTAAAAATAGTGACTCTGGAGATGGTAGGTGCATTCCGGGGGGGGGGGGGGGTGAGGGTAGGAGATGAGTTTTTAACTCTGAAAGTGGTGGTATTAACGGTGTTGCCCAAGGAGAAGGGAGCCCTGAAAAAGATTTTAACTACAAGCCCGCATTCTTTAGAAATGCTGTTGCAAAAGTTTTCTAAGGGTGTTAGTGATACAGCTAGCAAGTGTACTGATTCAGCTAGTAGATGAGATAGAGTTTGGTTTTGTGAAGGGGAGGTCTACACATCAATGCACTATGCTATAAATTCTCTGGACTAGATGGAAAGGGAGCAGTACAAGATGGGGGTTGCTGTTTCACAAACATTTGATTTTGCATTTAAAATGCTGGAGAAAAATACATTTGGTTCAGGATTACTTATGGGGCTGAAGGTTTTAATTTACTGAGCTAAGTAGTGTAAGGGAGGGAGGAAGCAGAAGGTATCCACGTGAAAAGACACATGCATCAATTCAAGGCTGTCTGCAACCATCACTGCTGTTTCAGTCAGAGGTGCAAGTGTTGGCAAAGTAAGCAAAGACAGGGAACAGAAAGGTGGCTTGAAAATGTACTGTCCAGCTCTCTGCACATGGCAGTATATTGTTGCTGATAAATATAAATATGCAGCTTTTGGAGATTTTAAAGCATTTAGGAAGAAAATGAGGTCTGTATTTTACCCAAGGAGAAAAATGGTAATAACTTTGGGGAAAGCACATGGTTCCAATGCTACCTAACAGGCCGTCAGCAAGCAGTAGAATGGTTGCAAGACATCTCTCCATTACTCCTGGTGACACTAGGAGTCCCTCAAGGCTCCATTCTTGGTCCCCTTCTTTTCAATATCTCACAAATAATCTCAACACAGCTAATTCTCTAGCTACTCCGATCCAATATGAAGATGATTCCACACTTATATGTGCAGCCCATACCATTCAAGAACTCCAAGATATAACACGAAACTCCTTCACAACAACAGAAACATGGTTCAGCAACTCAAAACTTATATTCAGTCCTAATAAAACCAGACTCAATCTTCCAGCCCACTAGAACTACAGTCCCTCTACCCTTTTCCATAACTGCATCAGGTAATATTGTTGCACCCATAACCCAGATAAAACTCCTAGGCGTCACTATTTATAATAACATGAGATATGACTTACACATATCACAAACAGTAAAGAAGGTACACAAGAAACTAGGAAGCCTGTATAGATATAAATTCCTAAATACCAAAATAGCCATTGCAAGACCTCATCTTCTTTCAACACTCCTCTATTCCTCACCAATACTCACTAATCTCAGAAAAACAGACTTAGGAAAACTTGAATCATGTTATAATAAAATAAAAAAAATTGCCACAGACTCTGCACATACACCACTATCAAGTTCTAAAAAAAATCTGTCATGGTTAGAATTTCCACATCTCTTAAACTATAATCAGCTGACAATAAGTCACAAATTACTTAACCAGTCTGATAAAACACTTGTCCTGCAAAACCTACCCAAACCCTGTTCCAATCTACGTGTATTACACTCCACTAACAAATCTTTACTAAAACTAACCAAATCTACAAATACCCCAGGAGATTCTCTTTACTCTAATTATGTAACCAAAATCTGGAACACTGTTCCTCTAAACTTAACATCTACAACCAATATCACTCGCTTTAAAAAACTGCTCAAAGACCATTTGTCTAGCAACTGACAGCTCATGTAACAGTCCTGGATAAAATTTCAGTTCTCATCAATCTCTATTCATTAAGCAATAACCCACGCCTGGGTGTGGGTAATGCTGGTTTACCCACGGTTGGTGTGGTTTGGTCATGAGGGCGAAGCCCGTGTGGCTAAACAAAGACAACCATGGGTAAATCCAGCATTACCCACACCCAGAAGTGGGTAATTGCTATTATACAATGACATTATTTAAGAAAAAAAATACTTTTCTTAAATAATGGCATTGTATAATGCCTCCGTGCTGCCGTTCCGCAGCTGTCCGGTATCCTGGAGCAGTTCTGATGTACTGCGCATGCGTATGCTATGCAGTACATCAGAGCTGTGTGTAGAGGAAGCAACGGAGAAAGGAAGATCTCCGTTGCTTTTTTAAAGTTGTCTTGCTATGTTAAACAAGTTTAACATAGCAAGATATCTTTAAAAGAAGGAACGAAGAAAGGAAGATCTCTGTTGCTTTTTTTTAAGATATCTCGCTATGTTAAACTCGTTTAACATAGCGAGATTACAGCAATGGAGCTCTTCCATTCTCCGTTGCTGCCTAACATAAAAAAAAGTAAAGACTTATACTAATGGAAAAAGTCTGGGCGACTGAACCTTTTTCCATTAGTATAAATCAGATTTACAATGAGCACACTGACCAATCAATGTGCACGTTTTGGAATATTAATGGGCGGGTCATTGTATAATCACAATTAATCTGTAATCCACCTTGGCTACATATTGCCTTACTATTTCCTATACTGTATAACTACATTCCTAACTCCCGTCTGTCTTTCATAGTACTCCAAACCATACAAATTCATGTTTTATACTTTTTATACAGTAACAAAACAACATATATGTATATGTGTGTATATATATATATATATATATATATATATATATATATATATATATATATATATATACACTACATTGTATCTTTTAAGAGTTATATTAATTAGCTTTGTCAGGCAACATTTGTTTCTGGGATCTCTTTGACTTACTTCGGGATAATTGTCTCACTGTACTCAGAATTTTCTACTTCTTAATAATATGCAATTTCTATATGTATTTATCATTGTAAAAATGGTATCACTTATGTCTGTTATAACATGTTTATTTTTCTATGTGAAGCTTATCTCCCCGGGCCTAAACTGAAAAAGGATCCATGCCCAGAAGAACTTTTCCAGTAAACAAATGTAAAATAAAATAAAATGAATTAAAAATAAAACAAAATTGTTACTGAAGGCTTTTCTCACTTCACAAGCTATTTTGTATGCAATTTTTGCTCCTCTGCACCTGTTGACTTTCAAATTTATTCCTTCTCATCTTATGTCAGCCCTATTGTTTGGTCATTTATAATGTTATCATCATCAAGGCAGCCATCCAATAGCCATAACATTTCCCACATGCCTGTACTTGTACAAAGGGTGAGTAAGCAATGGGCTTTGCAAGGGCATGTCACCCATTTCTGTCAGTGCTAGATCTCCTCAGACAGTCTTCCCACCATTCTAGCAGTGCACCTCTGCAACATTCCAACAGGGATACACCCTGTATGCATGCCTGACCACTTCCCCATCCCAGAGACAAAGGTGAGCATTTACCCACCTCACTCTTCCCTCCCTTCCTCCAGCCACATCCACAGTCATTACTCCACCATTCCACATTAGGACACTTGGATCATACTCAGCGCTTTACTCCTCCATACTACAGAGCATGAAGTTAAACAGGGTGATGTAGTGCATGGAGTGGTACAATTATGCTCCAAATCTGGGAAAAAGACCCAAGTACCTCTCTATCATAAAAAGGTACGTAATGTTTTAAGCACTTCGCAATGCTGTTAAGTTCAAGTCTCACATTAGAGCATAAGAGCAGCCAGTGCCAGCCACCACAGAACATAGCAGTGAGAAGCTAAACAACTTTAAAATCCTTTAGATACTTCTCTGTCACATATAGCAACATAAGTGTGACAAAGTGAAGTGTTTAATCACGTTTAAATATCATTCTTTTGTTTATAGGGACTTCTCTTCATCAGTTGTGTACAGATCTAAGTTTTTTCTGTAATGCTGTAAATGTAGCAGCTACACCTCCTTGCACTACAAAGAGTTATGACCAGATCTCTCACAGATCTAAGTGTTTTTTCTGTAATGCTGAAATTTAGCAGATACACCTCCTTGCACTACGTTGTGATCAAGTCTCTCTATTCAAAATTCCTGTGTGTTCTTGACATGGATCACCTCTCAGACTTTATTAAACTCTGCTCTCAAAATAAATGTCTTGGCATTCTTGTTTTGAATGCATAAGCTGGTTATGATCACAGACCAAACCATGATCCTCTGTTAGGGAAAGAATGAGTAGGAAGGAGACAGGGAGAGGGAATATGATGGTGAGTCCATTACCTAGAAGTATAATGGTCTGTTACAGCAACACATGCAGCTCTGCAAAAGCCATATATTGCAGAAAAAATGGCAGGATGTGTGTTATTCATATGCATGGAGGGACAAGGCGTAAGACAGAGCCGCAACTAAAATGATGCAAAGGGGGAAGCTGTCCTGGGTGCAAGCTGTTAGGGGCACAATTCACAGGAGATGTTTCTGAAGTATTAGCATTGCTTTATGAAACTAAGAGGTAATTGCAGCTTCAGAAATGAATGCCAGTACTACATTTGTGATCGATCATTTGAAGTGCTCAGTGTGTGATAACTGCGATTGAGTGTTGCAAGCTGCTTGTTGCATTTTTGCTGCTACAGTTTCATGGCACATAATAGTTTTTTTTTTTTCTTGCTCCTGAAGCTTGAGTTGAAGGGTGCCACTTAGGAACACAACACAGGGTTCCAAATTGCCTAGCAATGGTTCTAGGGTAAGACTAGAAGACAAAGTTTAGAACCAGAGGGAAGGAAGGTGGATTAGGTATGCTGGATTTGCAGAGGTATATTCTAGAAGTAAATACTGCATGTAAGGTTTTGGATGTTTGAAAGAGGAGAGACCAGCTGTAACTGGTGGAAAGCAAAGCTATGCAAGGATGGTAGAGGTCAAACCTAGAAACTAGAGAAGGAAAGTGAATGGACTGGGTGACAAGGGGCACTTAAGTGGCAATTTAGTTATGAGTGATATCCTGGATTTGGGGAGAAAGTCATGTGTAATGGAAATTGCTCAGGTAGGATTGCTCTACTGAGAACAAGGGGAATTTGAGGACAGAAGATCAGGTTAGTGATCAACAAAATGCAGTCTGAAAAAATGATGTAGGAAGTAATGTTACTTAGACTGAGAAAGGGTGTGTTCATACTCTATAATCAAGACTTTACAAAGAAAATAAAAGTACAAGTGAAAATTAGGCAGAGATAGAATGTAGATGTTCGAAAAGTTTCAAGATGTTAGGAGGAAAACTGAGATAAGAGAGAATTGAACAGTGTGTTGAAACATAGGACTGTGCCTTAGATTGCCTAAAGGATGGAGGACATGAGCATAGTTTACAAGGATGTGTGGGATCAAGAGTGCGAAGGAGGGTATGGACATGTTAACAAAAAGGTAGGAGAATTTACTGAGGGTGGTCTGTGGGAGGATACAATCAAATGCACAAAGTCCTTTTAAATTATTTAATACTTACTTGCATTTTTCATAAAACCCAAAGCTAATGCCTGTGGTAACTACTATATTTATGCTGCTATACACTAATGAACACTGTGGACCTATGTTAATAATGAAATTGTAATAAGTATACTTGAAATCTCACATTTTATAACACTGTCCATCAAAATTCATTAATAGGGTAATCTTTTTTCTTCCCTGATATCTTTTTAAGCAGTGGTAAAATAAAAATAACAATAATATTACACAGAATTGTTTACCCATTTGTATGTTCATTCATTTAACTTTTGTTGTCCACAAGAAGATATTGTGCCCTATTTTGATGGAATGGCTAGTGAGTCACCACACAAACTGAAAACAATAGCAGGGTCCAACATCACTTATCTACATATAAGAAAACATCATCAAACAATAGTCAGCTATCTTTTCTTTCAACTGTGTCTTTCAAATCATACTTAGAAGATGTTCATCTTTGTACAGATTCTGTGCTATAATACATGTCATTCATACATATCCCCAATACACCAGTAAATGCTTAGTCTAGCACCAATGAGGGATGTACACATTGGGAGGATTACAAGTACACACACAGTAAAGTAAATTTCCCTTAAGAGCACACAGAGATCACAGTCAATCTGGGAGTGGTTTCTCCCTCTTTCTCCAGATCCCCAGTAAGACTCCCCACCGACACAGCTATAGGGTTACGATCTAAGCTGAGAGGTCAAGCCAAGACCTCCAGCACCATCTCTGTCCAACCAGTGCTTTGTGTCCCTTCCCAAGTAGCTCTCTCACACACACACACACACACACACACACACACACACACACACACACACACACACACACACACTTTGAGATTTGATTTATTTACAAATGCACACACCTGGGGAAGGCTGGCACAGGTTTTACTAGTTATGCCCCCTTCTGCCCAGACTATAAGGTAGTTAACACTGCCACCAACCCCTCCTTGTCAGCTATTCTAAGACCCTTACAAAGGGTGCCCAATCCTACTGTGTAATGTTATTATTATCCAAATGGTAAGTGTGACCAAGAGCGAGGCTATTGGAGTGGCCTATACAGTGTCACCAAAAACATATGCAAGTACCCTAAGAGCTTAAATATCTCTAAACAACCAGCCAAAAAGATAGGTATAAGTATATTTAATAATAAATAATAAAAGAGCAAGACAATACTCAATCAACACAATAACTACAGAGTTCAGAATCACAGGAAACATTTTAAAGCAACATTGCAGGGCAGTCTCAAATAAATATAGAAAGCATCTAAACTAATCTCTACTATATTCTTATCTATATCTAAGAGATATCACTCTACCCTAGACTTACTTACAGAGCAACGCGCAAACAGAAGTGCTGAATGGATGTTTCTAGGTCCAAGACAAGATACAAAATCCCCAGACTTTCTCTGAGAGAATTCTTAAATTACTATCAAACATTACTGTTGGCATCACTCTTTGTCACCTGCCTTCAGTTCCCAGGCTAACAGATACCAACAGAATGTTATCATCTCTGTGTGAGAAGTACATATTTCTCAAATGTGCAGCTACTAGGAAGCAATAAAACAGTTTACATTTTAAACCTAGTAATTAAAATGACTTTCAAGACAGTAGAAAAACGTCTAGCTCTAGACAGTGTGACTGCTTGCTGCATTGAAACTGAGAGATAACACAATTGTAAAACATTTTGATTCCAACTTATTTTCTTGAAGTCTTGCAAGTTAACTCTGTATGCTCCAGCTTCTACTATTAAAACATACATTTTCACAGGTATATAGTTTATATACATTTCTGTTCTTTTCCAGTAGGGTACACTGTGGTTACATTCTTGAAGCTCAGTACATAACATACAGTTCGGTATAAATCATAGCCATTTTCACAAATGACATAGAATTATTTACAAAATTCCAGCTAGCTGGGCTGATAGCATCGCTGGCCCATTTGCCAATTGCTGTTCTACATTGTGCCCTAGGCTATACTTCTCAACTTCCTAGAGCAAGACATCTGGACAAAGCCACATATAATGGGGGGCAAAGGCCTAAAAATAGGGATACTTTTTAAATATTGCTCTTACAAACTTTGAAAGTTGATAGAATAACAGGTCTTGCATTAACATCAATTTTTGGAAGGATATGAAGTCTGAAACTGAAATGTCTGCCATAATTTCTTGACTTCAGTCCTCAATGATTTGCCAGTGATTTTCCAGAAAACCACAGTTTTATGAGAAATTGACAAAAGAAAGGAGGCAAAAATCTGGACATTCTGCAAAAATCTGTAGAGTTGAGAAGTATGGCCCTAGCTATGAAAGTGCTATCATCTTGAATCCTCCTCAGAAAATTATATCTTAAAGTTGATCTGGGGTTGGGCACTGACCAGGTGGAGCTACTTTATAAAGCAGGGTACTGAGAAATATGCTAGCCCTGTTGTGAACTGGTAGCCATTGAAGGGATTTTTGGAGATTACAGGGATAGATAAGGGTGTCTGCTAGTGATAGAAACTAGCAGATTTTATTTCTGCTAGTTGAAGCTTGTATTTGTGCTTGAAGTGTTATAAGGGGGATGGCATACTCATATTTGGGAATTAAGGCATTTCTTGCATGGGAGTGTCATGTAGCTAGGGATAAAAGATGAGTTCATTTATTGAAGAGTTTCAGTTGTAAGATTTTTTTTTTCTGCATACAATGTAAAAGATAATGTAGGGACTCATATTATCCTTAGGTATTTTTGCTGTTATATTAGGAATCAGAGTATCCAAATTATCCTTTAAATTAATGGGAGGGAGAATGGCAAGTTGCTAGTATGTAGCAAATAACATAAACTAGATTTTTTAGGAGTTGACAAGAACCTGTTACTGTATGCTCAGCTATAAAGATAGGCGAAATAGCTTTGCAATGTTTGTAGCAGGTCCGTGATGGTTTTGTTGGAGGATAATAGCTGTAGATCATCTGTGTGCATGACTGCCCTGAGATGGGGCAGATCGTAGGTTAAGCCACTGATGAACAGGGAGAAAAATATGGGGCCAAGAAGTGACATTTGCTTTACTCCAACATTAAGGGTTCCAGTGTCCTTGGGAGTTGCTAGGACAGACTTGAAAAGTATTCTGCTGTATTTGAATAAGTGGCTACTTGTCATACTAAAATGATTTCATTGAAATCAAATGTTTTGTGAAAAAAAAATGAGAACGTATGTAGACCATACTGCTCACAGCAATGTTGGCATGAAAACTGAAGGGTTTTTTTTGTGAGCTGCACCCTTCCTTGTGCTGATAGGACTTTTAATGATTGCAGGGAAAAGTCATAACATGAAAATGGAGGGCAAACAGTTGGCCAGAGTTGAAGACAGTAGTGGAATACATGAAGGAAATTAGAAAGCAGGAACTATGGAACAGAGAGGGGAAAATAAGTAAACATATACAAACAAAATGCCAGGCACGGCAGGAAGTACAGGAGGTCATTAGAAGACATTAAATATAGGAACTATAAAAATGCACAAGATGAGATAATGTAGGTCAGACAGATTAGCTGAATGGGACAGTTACACATTTTGTATCTAATACTTTGACCAGAGGATCATCATCATCATCAGCCCCCTTTTTCCCATTTTTTTCTATATGGGGTTGGGGTATCGTGTTAACTGTCACCATCTCTCTCAATTCAGTGCCACACTCCTGCCTTCTTCAACACTCATGCCTGACTGTCGCAGATCTTCTTTCACACAATCCATCTACCTCTTTGCTGGACGTCCTTGCTTCCTCTTACCTTCTTCCTGTCTGTCCCAAATCTTCCTCACCAGATTGTCTTCTGCTTTTCTGCACATGTCCAAACCACCGTAATCTGTTCTCTTTAATCTTTTCTGCAATTGGAGCTACTTTGGCTTCTGCTCTTATGTCCTCATTTCTTCATCTGTCCCACAGTGTGCATCCTACCACCTTTCTCAGGCACTTTATTTCCATCACCTCTAGCTTCTTCAACTGTTCTGCCTTTACTTCCCAGGTTTCTGTACCATACAGTAGTACTGGTCGCACCACTGTCTTGTACACTTGTACACTGTCTTGTACTTTGACCAGAGGCTATGGAAGGGGTTACAGGCTTAAGAACTGAAAACATAAGGGTGGAGGAGGAATGGCAAGTTTGTTATGGTTGATTTATGTACTAGTTTAAAGATCTGAGTTTGAGATAGAATATAAATCTCAGACTGGACTTGAATGTAATAAGCCAATGTAAAATTTTAAAGACTATCTGTATTAGAAACTACTGCCCACTCACCAGTATCATATGAATTGCACCATGCATTTGAACTAGTTGTAAATTGTGACAATAGCATGAATTGTTTTATTATAAAAAAGACAAAACTAAAGGGCAAATGTGCAGGAGTGGAAGCAAGATTTGGAGAAAGTGAATTATGCAGCAGGCGACGTGGTAGCTGAAAATAAAGTAAATAATTCTGCAATACTTTTGACAATATGCTCCAGCTTAGTCTCCAAGTTCTAACATTCCTTAAATAAAAGCTTTATTTGTAAATACACCTTTTCTGGCACAAGGCCAGCACAGACCTGAGGCAGAGACACAGGTGGTGTTTCAGAAATTTCAAGACCATCCCAATCATTTAAGTCACTTAAGCAAATTTCTTGTAATTTCTTAAAGGTATAATATTATTGTTGACTTCCATAAATTGATTCTTGTGCTGAGCAAAGCATTTGTGCTGTGCTCATGTCTGAAGCCATGTTATCAGGATGGTTTGAGGCCATTTTTTGTTTGTTTTTTAATATATTCTCTAAACTGTGTATACATTTTCTTAAAAATCTTGACCATATTAGGATCAGTGGAAATAGGTCTGTGATCATCTAAACTGGTAGTATATGCTTTTTTGGAGATTATCATAAAGACAACAATTACTTGTTTCTAGTAACTGGGTAATACCCCTTGAGAGAAAGATGGGTTGAATACACAGACACATGGCTCAGTGATACAATTTGTCCCCTTTTCACCAAAAACAGGAATGTTTTGGGTGTCGTCCCCCCCTTAGGAGACTAGATTTCCAATAGCTCTAGGATCAGCTTTTTAAATGTATGTTTAGAGATGGATTTAAAAGTGAAATCAGTGAATCAGGATCTGAAACTAAAATATTGATTGGAGACCCAGGTAAAATTGGGAATTTGATGTTGCTTGGTAGTATGCAGTGTACAGTAGGCAGTAGCTTTCAAGAATGATACAACTGTTTGTTGTAAAATCTGTGAATAACATTCTTCTGGAAGACCTTATAGTTAATGGTGCTTCATAAAAATCTCTGAAACTCAGGAACCTTATTTAATTAATGGGCAGGTTCACAGATGAATGGTCAGAGCTGCTTCAAATAGCACTCAATAACTTTACTCAGGAATCAGGGACAAAGCCAGAAATGTGTGTGTTGGAGGGGGGTGAGAGGGTGGCAAAGACCCCAAACCAGGGACCATTTCATTAGAAGTTACTCTAATTCATTTAAAAGGCTTAAGGAGCAGCAAGTTTTGAATTGATATGCATTTTCTGAAGAATATTAAGTATGAACCTGTAATGTCTGACATCACTGACTGATTGCATTCCTTGGTGATTTACCATAACTCTCAAAACCTTTGAGGAACAGGGCAAAAATATGATGGAAAATCATGAAAGTTCTACAAAGTTAGGGATATTTTAAAAGCTATAGTTGTAATGCAGTGCACTGCAGGTTCACAGGTTTGATTCTCTGCAATCCAGTGAGCATATCTGTGGGTAAAGGAAACCAAATAGTTTTTTGCAGTTACATGAAAAAGTCGCACAAGTACATGAAGGCACACACACATGTATAAATATGCATGTACAGCATACATATAGTCACATTTGTTAATAAACACATCAAACACCCAAATAATCACTGTAAATCTAAAATGAGGGGTATGGCTAAGAATTATAATATTAAGAAACAATATTCACCATCTCTACTTGTCTATTAAATGTACTGTGTAAAATACATCTAGAGAGCTCCCTCCAGGGCATATCTTTTCCAGCTCTTTAGCAAAATTTCATACAAAAGCTTTTATTGTTTTCCTTTAGTCACTGTGACGGCCTGAGCAGCTTCTCTGAATGCAAACTGCCCTCCTGCCTCCCATGCCATTACCAACAGTCAGCAGCAAGGACAGAAGTCTGCTACCACCTGCTGTCCCTGGGATGTCTGCCTCAGTCTGGAACAAGGTTACCTGAAGGATCATTAGGACAGATGGGAACAACCCCCTGCTGACTACTGCCCCTCCCCTTCATCACAGACTACCTCTGGTTTCCATAAGACCTGTTTTGCCCTACAGTCTTTACATAATTTCTACTCCTTGTCCATATCTGGAGACGAGCTTGCAGTGCTAAGTCACAGAAGGACAAAGTCTTTCCTGCACATCCTCATTACAGAAAAAGGAATTTTTCTCACCTCACTTTGTCCCCTCAGTCCCCCACAGAGACTCAGCAGTTCCACACTGTGCTAGGAGATACAAAAAGCAGAAAAGTATTATTATTTTATGATTCTACACAGACCACCCTATGTGCCGAAAAACTGCTAAAAGTACTCATTTCCATATCTGCCTCCCTCATAAGCTAACAACGTTCCTCATTTCTTTCCTTGCCCCACCCCCATGACACAGATTTAAAGGTCATTCCCTAGATTTGTATTCATGGGCCTAAGCAGACCTGTTTTCTGGGTTCCTTTTTTTACTTAGAATGGAATTTTATTTAGAAGTAAGTTAATTGCATAGCATTCTTATAACAAAGTCCCTTTTATAAATCATGGTTTTCACGTCTGTGGGTTAATTATATGTTAATTACATGCTAATATATACTTTGTATTTCATCACTATAGCTAGTTATTTATTATATGTAGGTTTTACGAGTCTAAATATTTAGAACCATCTGGATCTGGAAGATCCTTTTTATTTATAACTTTGCTTCTTTCTTAGATAACAATAGAAAATGATTGCAGATACAGTTTACTGAGGTAAATGCAGTGTTCTTTTAAACCTGGTTACATTCCTAAAAATTATCTATTAACACGTTATCTGGATGGAGTATCTCCCGTTGTCAGTAATGTTTATCAATATTTGAGACTCTGTTTGCTACTTTTTTCCCCCTCTGTTTATCATATGTGACTGTAATATCCTGGTCCTATGAGTAATTTAGTCAGTGTTTTGTTTGGGTTCTAATTATTGCTGCAGTTAGAAAATTACACATAATTACAGCTTATGTATGTTAATGTTCTTAGTCTCCAGACCCCCTGCATCACTCATTTGCTGCTTTGGCTGCCTACGCAGTACACTTAGAGAATCGATATAGTGGCAAGGATACTTCTGCCATCAAATTTCACATCTTAATCAGAGGCATAAACTGTGTACAATAAAAACACGTTAATCTCTCTTCTCAAGCACTTTCCCTTACCCACTCTGTCCTTTTACACCTGTTTATCTTACATTACAGCTTTGTGTGCACGTTGTATCTTCAGTAGCTAGAACATCTCTGCATGAAAAACACATGGGCCAAAGGACTACCTGAAAATAAGGTACTGTATCTAATAGTACCATGCTAAAGCTGGCTTTTTGCCTACTTCAGAACAAATGAATATTCATTTTTAAAATAATCTGGGTATTTTCCCTTTTAGTTTAAATACCCACCAATGGGCTTGCTAATTCTTGCTCTCTCAAAAACATGCTGCTAAACTTAAAAAAAGAAAAAAAGTCATGCTGCTAGAGTCTCATCAAGCAGTGAGAAATATTTATTTATTTGCTTTTGTTTACACAGAAAGTTTGGCTGGGCCCTGGAGAAAAGGTGAAAGATATAGTAGATGTACAATATAACAAACTTTAAACAAGGTCTAAAGAAATGTGTACTGAAATACATTAAAACTGAATAAACAAGAAATATCACACAGATATAAAGTGTAATAACAGTTAACAAATGTCAAATAAAATAAATAATAGCCACTGGACTACAACTAGTATTGGCTAGTATTATGAGGTGTAGTCACATTTACAACAAAAATGCAATACACCAACATACTGTGTTTGTAATTTTAATGACAATACAATGTTTAACAATTTATTTGGCTCAGGGATGTCATTTGACTTCAGTTAAATTACTGTAGATATACTGATGACAAAGATGGTTTTCCTTCATTAAAATCTATGTGATTGGATGACCTTTTAGGTCCATCTACTCACTGACATTTTGAACATTCAGTTATTGATATTATTCCACCCATCTTATGAAAACAACTTGCTAACATAGGTCTGTTACTTAATGACTGAAGCCTGTTGTATTAGTATTGGATCAGCTTCCTGCTCAAATGAGTTTCTTTGAAACTGAAACCATTTGCTGTTCAAATGAGTTTCTTTGAAAGTGAAACCATTGCTAGGAGTCTATTAAAAGGGTCTATATTATATCATCGAACGCTTAAAAAAGCGAACGCTGATTGATCGACCTAATTTAAGTGAAAGCTTACAATCTCGAACTGTCAGATCAGCGATTTTTTTCCCAGGGAAAAGAATCGCTGATCCAAAACACATACACACAACACAAGCACACCAAACAAACAGAAATCCACACACATATAACTAAAATCTGATACCTAACCCTACACTAAACTATGCACACACCACTAACTACCCACTTACCTTAACCCAAACCCTAACCCAAAGGTCCGTCACTATCGCATACTCACCTCACCCGCTCCCTAACCCTAACTCACTTAAATCCGCCCTAACCCTCATGTCCACTCAATCGCACACACACCTAACCTGAGCCCTAACCCTAACTCACCTAAATCACCCTAACACTCACATCCACACAATCGCACACTTACCTGAATCCGACCGGTAACTTTCCACCATAACACTGAAAATACCAAAGCAACAGAAACGGACAACCAAATTCTTTCCCTAGGAAAAGATTTGAGTTTCTGCTGCTTCAATATTTTGCAGTTTCGCGAAAATAAGTTAGATCAATCAGCGTTCGCTTTTTTAAGCATTCGAGGATATAATATAGACCCTATTAAAACTGCTCAGAATGGCAGTTTTACAAACTGTACTTTGCATAGTAAGGCTTTTTGGTTATGCCACGGTGGTACAGCGGTAGCGTTGTCCCCTCACAGCAAGATGTTATCCCATTCGATTCTCAGCTGGAGCACCCTCTGTGTGGAGTCTGCATGTCCTTGCCACGGTCGAGTGGCATTTGAAAGACATGCGTGAATGGGCATGCCTTCATTGAAGGGGGTACGTCTTCAGTTGGGGTTCGTTCACTGGATATTTTTGTCCAAAAAATGCTACTGTTGTCGTAAGATCAAGTGTTAAGTGTTAGGCACCTCGGCACCGTAAAAATCTACTGCCAATCATTAGAGGACAGGAGTTCTGCTGTGGCGACCCCTAACTGGGAAAAGCTGAAAGAAGATGACGACTTTGCATAGTAAGGCTTTTACAACTTTGGGATTATATCACTGTAGTTTTGGCAACTTCAGGCCTGATTATGAAAGGGAATGGGAACCTTCCTCCCATGTGAAAAACAGTTGCTTCTTTTATTTTCTATGACCTTGTTTCCTTTGTGGGAAACAATGCCTTTGATGACATATGCATTGTTTTTTTTTATGTTGGCTCAGATGTTATTTTAACACTTGATCTTATGACAACAGTAGCATTTTTGGGACAAAAATATCCAGTGAACGAACCCGAATTGTAGACGTACCCCCAGAAAATACTGCCCAAGTATTCCAAGCTAAGATCAGGTATTTTTTTTTCCAATTGCCATACGTAGTTGAGAACTGCCTTATGCGCATCATCAGTATTTACTGCCATGGCTTATTGATTACTTTTTCCTGGTTTTGTTATGTTTCGTTTTACCATTATGTTTCATTTTGCTGTATCCTTCCCTCCCCTTCTAGCTCTACAGAGCTGAATGACTAAACAAACTGGATGTTTCACTTTATTATGCTTCACTTTTGTCATCATGCAAGTATTCGTTCTCCATCTGTCTCCTTCACTAGTGACCCACCACAGTTACGTAAGTATTGTTTATTCCTTCTACCCGTCTGTAGTCCTTCCTGCAGAACTTTTCAAGTTGGTGAAGTCTCACCTCCTGTTACAGCACGCTTCTGTTCTAGTTGCCCTTTCCATTACTTTCCTAGGGATCGTGAATCTCTGTGGTTTGGCAACTGTCTGTTAGTTTTCTGCATACTAATCCTCCCATTATCCCTGCGTTTGGAAAACCTGGCCAAATATATAATCTTACAGTGCTGGAATCCTCACCTTTGGCTAGAACACAAAAACAGATCTGTTTTTTTTAACCACAATTCTACAAATATTTTATGCTCTTTCATTTTCTGCTACCCCCTGTGAGGACTGGGGAGAGATGGGCGAAGGCTGCCAGCCTAGTCAAATAGAATTTAATATATAATTCTATCAACTGTATAAATAAATGTAAAATACAGGCATGTGTTTTTAAATGTAAAAAAACACTGTGAAATGTGGAACTGCAAAATATGCGACAACATTGCACTCTACTGGCCCAGTGAAGCATGTTGTGTCCTTTCATGTTAGAATTCGGCCCGAGGGGGGCTGGATAAAGATTTCATGGCCATTGTTTTAAAGCTAAAGTTTATGACTAGAATTTAGATGTGGAAGGTGCTTTATTGCTTTAGTTTCTGTTAGTATATACATGTGAAATGTCTTCTATTGTTGTAAGTTTCTGTGCAGGTGTTAGATTGCTAAATAATGCAGTTTGTGGTCTGAGAACTCAGACCAGATGTTAAGATGATGCAATATGAATACTGGGAAAACCTAAGTGCCAAAAATTATGTAATTTTGGGAGGGCCTTAGAGACATGTTTGTTAGTAATGTTTAAATACTATTTCTCACAAGAGACCTGAAGCATTTTAATCTGGACATCTAACTTATCAGCACTTTGCTTATGCTCTCATGTAAGTTTGTAGCACTGTGATATCTTGTAGGAATAGTTAAAGCTAGTAAAGATTAATTTGGTATTTTTCTTTGAAACCAGACCTGTCCTGCTGTATTATTTTAGGTTTCTGTGTGATCTGTGAACTCTTAGATATCTCTGTGGTGTAGTAGATTTGTCTTGTGTTTTAATTATTATTAAATATATATATATATATATATATATATATATATATATATATATATATATAGAGAGAGAGAGAGAGAGAGAGAGTTTACTGTCTAAACCCTTCCAATAAGCCTTAGACTGTATAGTCATATTACCATTGGATATTAATATTGCACAGTAATAATTGGACACCCTTTTAAGGGCCTTTTAGTAGCTGATATTATTAACTGGGTGGTGGCAGTAATTACTACCGTATAGTCTGGGTAAAGGGGCACAGCTGGAGAATCTGTGTCAGCCTTTCCCAGGAGTGTCTGTGAAGTTGTATAAATACTTATCTCAAAGTGTGTGTGTGTGTGTGTGTGTGTGTGTGTGTGTGTGTGTGTGTGTGTGTGTGTGTGTGTGTGTGTGTGTGTGTTGTGACAGCTACTTGAGCAGGGACACGAAGCGCTGGTTGGACAGAGAGGGTATTGGAGGTTCTAGCTTGCCCATTTAGGCTGAGACCTGGACCCTATAGCTGTGCCAGTGGGGAGTCTTACTGGGGACCTTGTGAGCAAGGGAGCAGCCAGCCCCAGACTGTCTGTGATCTCTGTGTGCACTTAAGGGAAATTGTACTTTACTGTGTGCATTAGTTATTCTTTCCTCTTCTAGGAGACAACCTCCCTGGTGCTAGTGGTGAGGATTGAGGCTCCTTGACTGCTGGGCCAGGGCACGGTCGTCACAAGTGCTTGGCAGTGGTGGGATCTACTTCACATACTAATTGGCTTGTAGTGGTGTGGGTAGAGCGAATTCCTGTAGCTTATGTACAGTGAACTCTAAAAGTGTTTTGTACTCTAAAACAACCACGCAGTGTATACCAAGAGTTCAGATCACAATTGTTTATTTCTTTTGTTAGCTTAGTATTAGTCAGGGTGAGCAGGCATGTCAGCAGAAGAGTATGGAAAGCTGACAAGGAGCCAGCTGGCAGAGATGTGCCAGGCTAGGGGGCTGGTGCATGGAAACCTGACTAAGGCAGACCTGATTGCAGCCTTGGTTACAGCTGCATCAGAAAACAGCAGCCTGGAGGATAATTGGACTGACAGTGGAGATACAATATTCTCAGAGAATGGACAGCTCAACTTTTCTGCAGTGGACTTAAAAATCCAGCTGGAGCTGAAGAGACTTGAGTTGCAGACCAGGTGTATGGAACTAGAAGCAGCCAAGAGAATGAGGAGCCTAGAAGCTGAAGAACAGGAATGGCAGAGATAGCATGAGAGGGAAATGCTGACTTTTCGCCAGAGTCATGGAGGTAATGGGGAAGGGAGTATCTGGACCCCAGAAGCACAAAAGGTCAGTAAATTTCTTCCACAGTTTAAAGATGGGGATAATTTTGATAGCTTCATTCATATGTTTGAGCGGGTATGTAAACAGTATGAAGTTGACCAAAGGCTCTGGGTATGGTTCCTGACCCCCTTACTCCATGGTAAAGCTGTAACTTCTTTAGCAAAAATGCATGACACTGACTGTTTTGATTATACTGCTGTAAAAATACATTTTTAGAATGTTTTAAGCTAACACCTGAAATGTATAGGAAAAAGTTTTGTGAGCATAGACGCAAGGCAGATGAAAATGTATGTGAATATGTTGTTGAACTGAGCACTTATTTTCATAGCTGGGTGAGTGGATGTCAGATCACCACTTTTGAAGGGCTGGCAGACATTTTGGTAAGGAAACCCTTAGCACTTTGCCTGAAGACATGAGGATCTGGTTATCTGATAGACAGTGTGCTACTTAAGAGGAGTTGGGAGGAAGGGAGACTTATACCTAGCAAGTAGGGTAGACCCCTGCACAGGAAAGGGACCCCCAGTACTGCTCATGGGTCTAAAGGAACCCATGGTGGGCAGCACAGACTGCACCAACAGAATCTGCCAGTAGCAGGGGAAGCCACTAGTCTAGGTATATGTCCAGGAGCTAGGGTTAAATGTTTTGAATGCAACCAGTGGGGTCATGTGGCATGCAGGTGTCCACGGAAGCAAGGTGGGGAAACAAAGGTGAGAGAGCCAGTAAGTGGGAAAGACAAAATGACAATAGTAGGTTGTCTTGAGACAACAGGGGTATGGAACTACCATCCTGCAGATGTCCTGAGAGGGAAGGATTTGGATGAGGCAGTACTATGTACTTATGCAGTTACATGCAGTGAGGCTAGGAGACAAGCATGTGGGTCTGGTAGCCTGGGGAGACCCATACAGACTGCATACTTGCAGCCAGGACTGCTGCGGTGGTCACTTCAGGGAGGGAGCTACGCTGTAGCAGTGAGACTGAATGTGAGCCACAGTTGTTTGTGGGTACTGATGTTCCCTTGGGCAGGGTAACTGCAAAGGTAGAGGTGAGTAGTAGTACCCAGGCTGACAGTGAGGCACCACTGTCAGAGGATGCCAGACTTCCAGTGGAAGGGGAGCTGGGAAGGGTTACAAGGAAAGACTTGAGACAGGCTTAGCTCTCAGACCCAACATTGCAAGGCCTGAGGCAGGTAGCTAGGGAGGCACCTGATTCTCAAGGGAAGGGGGAATCTGTATACTGCAACAAAGGTTTACTATATGGAGAGTGGACCCCTGAGGGAGGGCTAGAAGGTGAGAGAGTACAGCAGTTGGTAGTGCTTAGAGCTTACCATCTGGCACTTCTAGCCATAGCCCATGATATTCCCTTTGCAGGTCATATGGGCATAAAACATACAAAGAGGCGTATTATGAAAAACTTCTATTGGCTTGGAATTTCCGGAGATGTATCAGGGTACTGCAGGACCTGTGAGCAATGCCAAAAGGTAGGCAAGGCAGGGGACAAGGTGAGAGCTCCTTTGATGCCTTTGCCTGTGATTGAGGAGACATTTCAGAGGGTAGCTATGGATATTGTGGGTCTTCTGATTACCCCAAGTTCCACAGGGAAAAAGTATATCCTAGTGATTGTAGATTATGCTACACGATACCCTGAGGCAGTGGCTTTGTCCTCCATTGAGGCAGAGAAGGTGGAAAATTCTTTGCTAGAGATTTTCAGCAGGGTAGGTTTCCCAAAGGAAATAGTGTCTGACAGAGGTGCCAATTTTATGTCAAACCTGCTGGCTTGTCTGTGGATGTCCTGTGGGGTGAAGCACATGAAGAACATCCCCAGACAAATGGTCTTGTTGAGAGGTTAAACTCTACAATCAAGTCCATGCTACAGGCATTTGCAGATCAGTTTAAGAGGGAGTGGGACAAATGTTTGCCCCATCTGTTGTTTGCTTATAGAGAGGTTCCCTAGGAATCCACAGGTTTTTCACCCTTTGAGTTGCTGTATGGGCATAGGGTGAGGGGACCTCTAGATTTAATTCGAGATGAATGGGAAGGTGAGTGTGAGTCTCACAAGGAGTCTGTTGTGGCATATATCCTGAACCTCAGGACAAGGCTCAGGGAACTCATGGGCCTGGCCCAGGAGAACCTGGCAGAAGCCCAACAACAGAAAAAGGTGTGGTATGACAGGAATGCTCAAGCTAGAGAGTATGCTGTAGGGCAGCAGGTGATGGTTCTCATTCCTGTCAGACACAACAAGCTGCAAGCAGCTTGGGAGGGACCCTACAAGGTAGTAAGGAAGGTAAGTGATGTTAACTACATGGTGGAAGTGCTAGGCAGATGGCAGGGGCACAAATTGTACCATGTTAACATGATGAAACCTTACCACAATAGGGAGGCCCTTGTGCTAAGCATTTGCAGTGGATTGCAGGAGGAGTCTGAGAGAGATCTTGTGACTGATCTCATCAGTCAGGCTCGGGCTGACACCTCGGTGGATGGGGTAGCAATGTCCCAGCAGCTATCTCCTACCCAGGTTTGAGAGATCCGAGCAGTATTGCAGGAGTTTGGGGACATGTTCACCGGGAAACCAGGGAACACCCACCCGGTGCAGCACCAGGTGGATACAGGACCCCAAAGGCCTATCAGGCAGGCCCCTTATATGGTGCCTGAGAGAGTCAAACAGACTCTGAGGGAAGAGGTACAGGAGATGTTGGAACTAGGGATGATTCAAGAGTCCAACAGTCCCTGGGCCTCACCAGTGGTGTTGGTGCCAAAGATGGATGGCAGCAACATGTTCTGTGTGATTACAGGAAATTAAACAGTCACACAGAGTCGGATGCTTATCCCATGCCTAGGACAGATGAGGCCCTATAGCAGCTGGGTGGGGCTAAGTATCTTACAACCATTGATCTTACCAAGGGTTACTGGCAGGTGCCCTTGACTCCCAGTGCTAGAGAGAAGTCAGCCTTTGTGACTCCTTTTGGCTTGTATGAGTTCACAAAGATGTCCTTTGGGATGAAGAATGCCGCAGCAACTTTCCAGAGGCTGGTAGATCATATCTTAGCAGGAGCAGCAGCAGGAGGGTTTGCCATGGCTTACATGGATGATATTGCTATCTACAGCCATTTTTGGTAAGAGCACCTTCAACATGTCAGGGAGGTGCTGTGCAGACTACAGAGGGCAGGGTTGACCATTAAGCCAAGCAAATGTCAAGTGGGTATGACAGAGGTCCCCTACCTAGGACATAGAGTGGGGAGTGGTAAGATAAGGCCAGAACCTGCCAAACTGGAAGCTATTCAGGCATGGACTGCACCTGTTACCAAAAAGCAGGTGAGGGCATTCTTAGGGACAGCAGGGTATTACAGAAAGTTTGTTCTCAATTATAGTACCATAGCTGCTCCACTCACAGATCTGACAAGGAAGAACAGTCCAGATAAGGTATGTGGACCCCAACATGTGAGCAGGCAATTCAGAAGCTTAAGGAAGCTTTGAGAGGACCCCCTGTGTTAGCCAGTCCAGACTATAGCAAAGAATTTGTTGTGCAGGTGGGTGATTCAAACTATAGGGTGGGTTCTGTACTTAGCCAGATTTCTTCGGAGGGAGAAGAGCACCCAGTGGTTTATCTCAGTCATAGGCTCCAACCCAGGGAGGAATGCTATGCAGCGATAGAAAAGGAATGTCTAGCCATAGTGTGGGCACTACAAAAACTTCAGCCTCATCTGTATGGAAGAAAATTCACTGTGATGACAGATCACAACCCTCTAACATGGTTAAACAGAGCCAGTCAGCAAAATGCCAAGTTGCTAAGATGGAGTCTGGGGTTGCAAGCATATGATATGTCAGTGCAGCACCACAGTGGGAGTAGCAATTCCAATGCAGATGGGCTCTCAATACAGGGAAAGGGGTGAGGTACACCCATATAGACCTGACACTCTCCATGTTTCTCAAGGGGGAACTTTAAAAACTTGCTTGAGTTCCCCAGGGGGAAGAGATGTGATGACTGGGGAGAGATGGGCGAAGGCTGCCAGCCTAGTTAAATAGAATTTAATATATAATTCTATCAACTGTATAAATAAATGTAAAATACAGGCTTGTGTTTTTAAATGTAAGAAAACACTGTGAAATGTGGAACTGCAAAATATTTGGCAACATTGCACTCTACTGGCCCAGTGAAGCATGTTGTGTCCTTTCACGTTAGAATTTGGCCCGAGGGCGGCTGGATAAAGATTTCATGCCCATTGTTTTAAGGCTAAAGTTTATGACTACAATTTAGATGTGGAAGGTGATTTATTTCCTTAGTTTCTGTTAGTATATACATGTGAAATGTCTTCTATTGTTGTAAGTTTCTGTGCAGGTGTTAGATTGCTAAATAATGCAGTTTGTGGCCTGAGGACTCAGACCAGGTGTTAAGATGATGCAATATGAATACTGGGAAAACCTAAGTGTAAAAAATTATGTAATTTTGGGAGGGCCTTAGAGACGTGTTTGTTAGTAATGTTTAAATACTATTTCTCACAAGAGACCTGAAGCATTTTGATCTGGACATCTAACTTATCAGCAGTCTGCTTATGCTCACATGTAAGTTTGTAGCACTGTGATAACTTGTAGGAATAGTTAAAGCTAGTAAAGATTAATTTGGTATTTTTCTTTGAAACCAGACCTGTACTACTGTATTATTTTAAGTTTCTGTGTGATCTGTGAACTCCTAGATATCTCTGTGGTGTAGTAGATTTCTCTTGTGTTTTAATTATTTATTATTAAATATTTTTAAAACCTTCTACCTGTGGCTGCTTTGTGTAGAGATGAAGTATGCTATAAAGTAGATTATATATTTATAGAGTTTACTGTCTAAGCCCTTCCAATAAGCCTTAGACTGTATAGTCACATTACCATTGGATATTAATATTGCATATAAATAATTGGACACCCTTTTAAGGGCCTTTTAGTAGCTGATATTATTAACTGGGTGGTGGCAGTAATTACTACCGTATAGTATGGGTAAAGGGGCACAGCTGGAGAATCTGCGTCAGCCTTTCCCAGGAGTGTCTGTGAAGTTGTATGAATACTTATCTCAAAGCATGTGTGTGTTGTGTCAGCTACTTGAGCAGGGACACGAAGCGCTGATTGGACAGAGAAGGTACTGGAGGTTCTAGCTTGCCTAGTTAGGCTGAGACCTGGACCCTATAGCTGTGACAGTGGGGAGTCTTATTGGGGACCTGGTGAGCATGTTCATTGTTTGTTTTGGATATGGGAAGACAATGGAGACCTCATCAAAAACCATTGTGGAGAGAGGGAGGACATCTGGACTTCATATAAAAGGTTCCCAGGCAGAACTTGATCTAGAAAACCAGGTACTACAGAGTAACAATACTAAGTAAAAAAAAAAAAAAAAACTGTTTCCTACCTTTCCTTGAACTAGTGTAGCCCAGATACAGATTTGCTGTATCCAGGATTTTTTGTAAGCTTCTGGCTCTTCAATTTTTTCCCTTAGATCTGCTAGTTTTCTGCTCTCCTGCACTTTTATTAGTCCAGCACTTTAAACTATTCCCGGTGCCAGAAAGTCTGCTCTTCAACTTTTCCCTTAGAACTAGCTGGTTTCTCAGTAGTAGCACTAAATTTGAATCCCTGTGACTAGCACTTGCTCTAAAACCTGCTGGAAAGCACTAGGAAGCCTTAAACTGATACAAGCACTCAATTCTCCTTGTTAATAAGGAGAAATTAATCATAGCCACTAAACAGCCTATAATTGCAAAGTACCTTGCCAAGGTAAGGGAAAACAGCTCTTGCACTTTACGAAAGAAACACCGAACCAGGCATGTCCAAGGGTCAGCTTCTGGTGATTTCTCCCGTCCATCTAGTGAATCTGGGCATACTGGGGCAATGCAGCAATTGCCTCACGTACACAGACAACCCTCTCCTCCTACCACCCAACACTACAACCTGCAAGAGATGCACTTACATAGCCAAACTGGAAGCAAAGCTCCCTCCAGCCAAGATTGTGCTAGACAGTCAAGAGGAGAAGGTTAACACCTGCACTACACTTCAAACAACACATAGCCCTTCACAACATAAACATATAGTAACATTAAAACCATTTATGTGGAGGCCCTTAATATTAACCTGCCCAAGCAACAGGACCTCCGAAGCTGAAACGCAAACAAACACCAATCACAACCAAAGTGACACATAGCTCAAACCAACAGTGTGCCACCAAACAACAGCCCCTGTCGGTTGGCATAATGGTTAAGCTATTTACCCCACATTCACAAAGTACAGAGTTTGATTCTCACCTTTGAGGGGCATTGGATGGGCTTAAAAATGCCTGCAAAGGCAGCTAGCCTTACACTTAGCTATTAGCTAAGGCAAGGCAACATACCCAACACTTTAGTCATAGGTGACTCTATAGTCAGGCCCACTGATGTCCCACTCACCAGGCTGAACAAGGAGAAAATTACTGTCAGCTGCCTGTCAGGTGCCAGGATCCGCCACATAATGCATGCACTCAATTCACTCCACAACAGCTACAAATATGACTCTGTCATTGTCCATGTTGGAGTGAATGACTTGAGACGTACCTCCCTGGACTACATGAAAAGAGACATGAAAGAGCTCTCGGATCATGTGGCCCAGGCAGGTATGACCCTAGCCCTGAGCAGCATCCTGCCTTTGCCCAGAATGATACCACAGTATAAGGACAAAATGATTGACTTCAACAATTGGCTAAGTTTCTGGTGTCATTCAAAGGGGATCCATTATCTGTCTGCCTGGGACGACATGATCAACAAACCACAATGCTTTGCCAGAGATGGTCGGCACATGTTGCCCCTGGGATTCAGGTTACTGGCTAAGGCTCTTGCCACCTCTATAGTGCCTTTTTTTAGCCAATGCTCAAAGGACAAAACCACCACCATAACAGATATAAGCATGCAAAATCTGAAGGTAATGCTAGAAGTCTAAACCTCAAAATACACTCTCTCGAGGTGCTCCTAAAAATGGAGAACATCAATATCTGTGCAGTAACTGAGACCTGGTTCAAGGCTCCAGAGAGCTCCCCTGCAATACCAGGCTATAACTCTTACCACATGTTTCGGTCACCAAAGCAGGACCGAAGCACTAAAGGCAGAGGAGTGTCCATATTCACACCTCCAGGCTAGTTGCCCAACACAATGTATCTGAAATTCTACAAGTGCAACTAGCACTGGGTAAGAATGCAATCCAAATTGTAGCTTGCTACAGATCCTCCAGCATGCCCCAAGATTCTCACTACACCTTTCTAAACATACTAGAAAATATTAAGATACAACCAAACACCCTAATACTGGGTGATTTCAACTACCCTGCTATTAATTGGGAAAACTACTTGGGTACCAACACCTTTGCCCAACGGTTCTTGGAATTCATAAATTCCAGCACCCTGTATCAACTAATCCATAGTCCCACCAGGAGCTCAAATATCCTAGACCTGGTCATTACCAACACAGGAGATTGATGCTCCACACCAGTGGTCACCCCCTCGTTGGTCATGTCTGACCATAAGCTAATCACCCTTAGCATCCACATCCACATCCCACCTCCACCCCCGGTAAGGAAACCATAAAAACCTTCTCCAAAGCCAACTTCATGCTACTCAAGTCAGAAGTGACAAACTTCATGACACCCATGCAGACGGGAACTGAAAGTTCGATTGCTGAATCCTACACTAAGGCACTGTATGAGCACATCCACTCGTGCATGAATCATGCCATTCCAAATAGAACCAAGACGGTCTCCTCCAAAAAAAGGAAGCCAATCTGGTGGTCCCCTACCATAAACAAACTATACAACAGAAGGAAGAAACTGTTGCAGAAAAGAGGAAAATTCCAGGATGCAAAAAACTCCCTTACCAGCCTCAGTAAGAAGCTAAGATCCCTCATAAAATCCTCCAAAGTTAGTTACGAAAATAAAATTGCCAAAGATTCCAAGGACAACCACAAGGTATTCTATAGCCATGTCAAGAATCTAAATTGCAATGCTCAGATCTGCTCTGAGCTACAACAGAATGGCATTAAATAGACTGATCCCAAGGATATTGCTAATATCCTGGCAGATCGATTCAGTGCCAACTTCACCCCCCTCTCACCCCCTAAAGGGCCCATCTCAATACCAAAAGATTGCCAAATTCTGATAATGATGGCCACACAGGTAAAAAAATGCACTCTCCAAAGCTAAGACTACAGCATCCATGGGACCAGATGACATCCTGGGCTGTGTACTACATGAACTACAAAATGAACTGGAACCTCACCTAAGTGTCATGTTTAATCATAGCCTCACATCAGGCTTCGTGCCCAGTGAGTGGCGCACAGCTACAGTTATCTCACTCCACAACGGGGGATCCACCTTGGATCCCGGGAACTATCGTCCCATCAGTCTGATGAGCCTGATCTGCAAAGCCATGGAACGCATTATCATGGAACTTATAAAAAAAGACATTGGCAACCTTCAAACACTGGACTCCAACCAGTTTGGTTTTGTAAAGGGCTGATCTTGTCCCCACAACCTGATTGACTTCTTCGAATCAGTCTCCAGAGCCATGGACGAGGGTAAGGTGGTCCACATAGCCTATCTGGGCCTCACCAAGGCCCTTGACACCATCCCCTACTCTGGAATCATAGATAAACTTACTAAGCTGGGCATTAATCCCTACATCACTTGATGGAATGCCAACTGGCTTACTGACAGAACCCACATTGTAAAAGTAGCTGACTCAAAATCCAGCTCCAGACAAGTGACAAGCGGTGTACCTAAGAGTTCAGTCCTGGGACAGCTCTTGTTTGGCATCTACTTCTCTGAAGTACAGACCAGCACTAAGGGACTCTGGCTAAGAAATTTCACAGATGACTGCAAATTGGGAGCCATTACTGAATCTCCAAATGAAGTGGATATTCTACAAATGGGCCTTACAGAAACAGATGCTTGGTGACAGAGCCATGGGCTCATGCTCAATGCCAAGAAATGTATAATTATCCCCTTTGGGAAAAACCATGTACCCATGAATTATCACATAAATGGCAGTACACTAAGCACCAAAAGTGTGATCAGGGACTTAGGGACACAAGTGGACAGTGATCTCACCTTCGATAACCACATAGCCACAACAGTCAGGAAATCCTTCTATGTGGCACACCTCATCACTAAGGGCTTTTTAGCCAGAAAAAAGGAGGTCATTGTCCCACTGTACTCATCCCTCATTAGACCCATTATAGAGTACAACTCCCCGTTTGGTATGTAACTCACATGACATCTGCAACAACTGGAAAGGCCACAGAAATACCTCACTAAAAGAATCACAGGCCTAAAGCAGATGCCCTATGATGACCATCTAATAAAACTCCAGCTATACTCTGTCGCATAGGCGATCTCTGCTTAACATACAAGGCCATGTCAAACCCAGTGTTGTTGGACATGCTACACTTAAAGAAATCCCAATCCCTCAGATCCACACACTCCAGGGATCTAAACCTGGTCATCACAATGAACAAAACATGCTGGAGGGATAGCTTCCTGACTCAGAGACTCCCCATACTATGGAATAGACTGCCCATACATGCCAAGATGAGCACCTCCTTGGCCCTCTTCAAAAGGAACCTTGACGATTGGATGGGAGATAGGAAATTCACCCCGGGGATCATATCAGTCACCCTGCTAGACAGGGGACCAGGGAAGTAAATATTCTGGGAAGAAATATCCAGGGAATTGTTATGGCTAGGCTTGTATAGGGCTTAGGGCCGCTAGCCTAATACCAACCTATGAACCTATAAGTACTGCATTGCTAGGCCTTCCATTAGGCCTTATGATGTCTTCAGTTTAAAAAAAAGTATTTGATACATACTACTCAAGAACAGTCGCTGATGTTTGGATGTCACACACAGTAGATCCCATATACTGATTCTTTTACTCATTTGGACCAGAACCCTTGGACTTTTCTTCCATCTAATGTCAGGTTTAGTACACAGCTGAGGTGCAGGTAGTGGGACCTTTTGTCATTAGTTCCGGTCTTTTAGGCTTTATTCTGTTCCATTCAGTGTGTTGCTTGGCAGTGAGTACTTACTCTGGAGTTCTGGCCACCACAACAATTCTGCATTCTTTCACCAGAGGTGTGGATCTGCAGTAAAGTTCTGATATATTGCAAGGTCCTGTCCATAGTATCACATTTATCATCCTTGAATGATTAAGGCCACCTGCTGTCTTCTCTCTCTCTTTTTCTCTCTCTCTGCCTGTACAAAACAGTGGGCACATTGCAATTATTACCCTTTCTACCTTCATGAGGAGTACAGCTGTCCATGGTGTGTTTGGCAAATAGGTTGGAGGCAATCAATCTGACAGTCAGTGTTTTTGTGCAAGTCCCCATATAGTGATGTAGATAATTTCCTTGTCTCAGCACCAACAGGTTCACATTCATAGCTTGCTTCACGCATTGTAAATGTATTTCCAAAAAGGTTATTGATGTTTATTTTGTCATTTTTGTTTGTGAAGATGCATTGGACAGAATAATGACCATTTTTGGTGATATCTGGAGACTCCAAGCACACTGATGTCATCTAAACAAAAACATTCATGTGCAGTTTCTAGTTATCATTCCAGAACATGGGACCATTATCACATTATCACCATGAGAAATCAGCTTTATATTTTTATTAGTTTCTTTGTTCAAGCAGAATACATAAGACCAGTCTTTGTCTAGGTATTACTTGTATATTACATAAACCACACAAATAAAAATGATACTTATACTTTTATATAATATCCAAGAAGAACCTGAAAAGCATGTGGTTATGTTACAACATGACGTGTAAGTGGTGAGGATTGAGGCTCCTTGATTACTGGGCCATTGCAGGGACATCACATATTAATTGTTTGGCAGTGGTGGGATATCCACATCACATATTAATTGGTTAGTAGTGGTGGGATATCCACATTGCATATTAATTGGTTAGCAGTGGTGAGTTAGCCACATCACATATTAATTGGCTTGTAGTGGTGTGGATATTGAATTCCTGTAGCCTGTGTACAGTGGTCACTGAAGGTGTTTGTACTCTCAGTCAGCCGTGCAGTGAACATTCAGAGTTCATATCACAATTGTTTTATTTTTTTTGTTAGCTTAGTCAGGGAGAGCAGGCAAGCATGTCAGCAGAGGAGTGTAGCAAGCTGACAAGGAGCCAGTTGGCTGAGATGTGCCAGACTAAAGGACTGGTGCATGCCAACCTGACTAAAGCAGACATGATTGCAGCTTCAGTCAGCTGCATCACAGAATAGCAACCAAGAGGACAATCAGACTGTCGTGGAGATGTACAACTCTCAGAAAATGGACATCTCAATCTTTCCACAGATGACTTAAAATCCATCTGGAGTTAAAGACATTTAAGTTGGAGGCCAAGCATTTGGAAATAGAAGCAGCAGAGAGACCGAGACATCTGGAGGCTGAGGAAAATTAAAAATTGCGATATCTGCAGGCTAGGAGAATGACCGGCAGAGGCAACATAAAAAGGAGATGCCGACACTTCGCCAGAGTCATGGAGGTAATGGGGAAGAGAGTACCTGAACCCCAGAAGCAACAAAGGTCAGTGAATTTCTTCCACAGTTTACAGAGGGAGATAATTTTGATAGTTTCATTCATGTTTGAGAGGGTATGTAAACAGTATGATGTTGACCAAGGGCTCTGGGTACGGCTTCTGACCCCCTTACTCCATGGTAAAGCTGTAACTGCAATTTCTAAACTGTCTGATACAGATTGTTTAAATTATAATACAGTCCAAATGTGTTTGTTAGAATGCTTTTAAGTTAACACCTGAAGCTTATAGGAAAAAGTTTCTTGAGCATAGACACAAGGCAGATGAAAGTGTGTGTGAATACGTTGCTGAACTAAGCACTTATTTTCATAGGTGGGTGAGTGGATGTCAGGTCACCACTTTTGAAGGGCTAGCAGACCTTTTGCTGAGAGAACAAGCCCTCAGCACTTTGCCTGAGGACATTATAATCTGGTTAGCTGATAGAAAATGCAATACTGCAGATGAGTTGGGGAAGAAGGGAGACCTATACCTAGCACGCAGGGCATCACTGTACAGGAAAGGGACACCCAGTGCTGCTCATGGGTCTAAGGGAACCCATGGTGGGCAGCCCAGACTGCCACAGCAGAGTCCGCCAGTAGCAAGGGAATGTTTTGAATGCAGCCAGTGGGGCCATGTAGCATATAGATGTCCACGGAGGCAAGGTGGGGAACAAATGGTGGGAGAACCAGTAAGTGGGAATGACAAAATGCCAACAGTAAGTTGTCTTGAGACAACATGGGTACCAAACTACCACAAGAGGTTATATCCTATCTTAGTGGATGGGAAATAGGCCATGGCTAAGAGAGACACAGTCGCTGACATAACCATTGTGAAGTCTGCAATGGTTAAAGAGGAACACTACTTGCTTGGGCAGTCTACTCTAGTCAGAGTTTTAGGAGAGACCCCATTTCCAAATACCTTTGGCTAGGACTCACCTTGACTGGGAGGATGGAAAAGGAAGCAAACAATTAGGCTTGTTTGAGGATATCCCTGCAGATGTCCTGATAGGGAATTATTTTGATAATGCTGCATGCAGTTACATGCAGTCAGGTCTGGAGACAAGCATGTGGGTCTGGTAGCCTGGGGGAGACCCAGAAAGACCATAAACTTGCAGCCAGGACTGGTGAGGTGGATACTTCAGGGAGGGAGCTACCCTGTAGCAGTGAGACAGAAGGTGAGCCAAAACTGTTTATGGGTACTGATGTTTCCTTGGATAGAGTGACTGCAAGGGCAGAAGTGAGTAGTAGTACCCAGGCTGACAGTGAGGCACCGCTGTCAGAGGATACCAGACTTCCTGTGGAAGGGGAGATGGGAAGGGTTACTAAGACAGAATTGAGACAGGCTCAGCTCTTAGACCCTACAGAGCAAGGTCTAAGGGAGAAAGCTAGTGAGGCACCTGATTCTCAAGGGAAGGGGGAATCTGCATACTGGCACAAAAGGTTACTGTATAGAGTGGACCCCTGTGGCAGGGCTAGAGGGTGAGAGAATACAGCAGTTAGTAGTGCCCAGAACCTACCATCTGGCACTTCTAGCCATAGCCCATGATATTCCCTTTGCAGGTCATATGGGCATAAAATGTACCAAAAGACATATTATGCAGAACGTCTATTGACCCGGTATTTCCAGAGATGTAACAGGATACTGCAGGACCTGTGAGCAGTGCCAAAAGGTAGGCAAGGCAGAAGACAAGGTGAAAGCTCCTTTGAGGCCTTTGCCTGGGATTGAGGAGCCATTTCAGAGGGTAGCTATGAATATTGTGGGGCCTCTGAGTACCCCAGGTTCCACAGGGAGAAAGTATATCCTAGTGGTAGTAGATTATGCTACCAGATACCCTGAGGCGTGGCTCTGTCCTCCATTGAGGCAGAAAAGGTGGCAAATGCTTTGTTAGAGATTTTCAGCAGAATAGGTTTCCCAAAAGAAATACTGACTGACAGAGGTGCCAATTTCATATCAGACCTGCGGGCTTGTCTGTGGAAGTACTGTGGAATGAAGCACCTAAAGGCCACCCCTACCACCCCTAGATTAATGGTCTTGCTGAGTGGTTAAACTCTACACTCAAGATGATATTACGGGCATTTGCAGACCAGTTTAAGAGAGACTGGGACAAATATCTGCCCCATCTGTTGCTTGCTTACAGAGAGGTATCCCAGGAGTCCACAGGTTTTTCACCCTTTGAGTTGCTGTATGGGCATAGGGTGAGGAGACCTCTAGGTATGATTTGAGATGAGTGGCAGGGTGTGTGTGAATCCCACAATGAGTCTGTTGTGGCATATGTCCTAAACCTTAGGACAAGGCTCAGGGAACTCATGGGCTTGGCCTAGGAGAACCCGGCAGAAGTCCAACAGCAGAAAAAGGTCTGGTATGACAGGAATGCTTGAGCTAGAGAGTATGCTCTACGGCAGTAGGTAATGATTCTCGTTCTTGTCAGACTCAACAAGCTGCAAGCAGCTTGGGAGGCACCCTACAAGGTGGTAAGGAAGGTAAGTGATGTTAACTACATGGTAGAACTGCTAGGCAGGAGCACAAATTGTACCATGTTAACATGATGAAACCTTACCATGATAGGGAGGTATTTGCACTGAGCATTTGCAGTGGATTGAAGGAGGAGTCTGAGGGGGATTTGGTGATTGATCTCCTCAGTGAGGCTTGGATTGACACCTCAGTGGAAGGGGTAGCTATGTCCCAGCAGTTATCCCCATCCCTTACCCAGGTTTGAGAAATCCGAGCAGTGTTACAAGAGTTTGGGGACATGTTCATTGGGAAACCAGGGTGCACCCATCTGGTGCAGCACCATGTAGATACAGGATCCCAAAGGTCTATTAAGCAGGCCCCTTACAGGGTGCCTGAGAGAGTCAAACAGACTCTGAGGAAGGAGATACAGGAAATGTTGGAACTAGGCTTAATTCAGGAGTCCTGCAGTCCCGGGGCCTCCCCAGTGGTGCTGGTATCAAAGAAGGATGGCAGCACCAGGTTCTGTGTGGACTACAGGAAATTAAATAGTCACAGAGTCAGATGCTTACCCCATGCCTAGGACAGATGAAGCCCTAGAGCATCTGGGTGGGACTAAGTGTCTTACCACTACTGATTGTACCAAGGGTTACTGGCAAGTGCACTTGACTCTCAGTGCTAGGGAAAGGTCAGCCTTTGTAACTCCTTTTGGCTTGTATGAATTCACAAAGATGCCCTTTGGGATGAGAAATCCCCCAGTGACTTTCCCAGAGGCTGGTAAATCATATCCTAGCAGGAGCAGGGGATTTTGCCCTTCCTTACCTAGATGATATTGCCATCTACAGCCATTCCTGGCAAGAGCAACTTCGGCATTTCAGGGAGGTGCTGGGTGGACTACATAGGGCAGGGTTGACCATTAAGCCCAGCAAATGTCAGGTGGGTATGGCCGAGGTCTCCTACCTGGAACATAGAGTGGGGAGTGGTAAGATCAGGCCAGAACCTGCCAAAGTGGAAGCTATTCAGACATGACCTGCTCCTATTACCAAAAATCAGGTGAGAGCATTCTTAGGGACAGCAGGGTACTACAGAAAGTTTGTCCCCAGATATAGTACCATAGCTGCTCCCCTCACAGACCTGACAAGGAAAACAGGCCAGATAAGGTAGTGTGGATCCCAGAATGTGAACAGGCATTCCAGAAGCTTAAAGGAGCTTTGGGAGGAACCCCCTGTATTAGCCAGTCCCGATTACAGCAAATTAATTGTTGTGCAGGTAGATGCTTCAAACCATGGGTGGAGGCTGTACTTAGCCAGGTGTTCTCAGAGGGAGAAGAGCATCCGGTGGTATATCTCAGTTATAGGCTCCAACCCAGGGAGGAATGCTATACAGCTGTAGAAAAGGAATGCCTAGCCATAGTGTGGGCACTACAGAAACTTCAGCCTTATCTGTATGGAAGGAATTTCACTGTAGTTACAGACCACAGAGCCTTAACATGGCTACATAGTGGCAGCCAGCAAAATGCCAAGTTACTAAGGTGGAGCCTAGGGTTTCAAGCATATGATATGACAGTGCAGCACCACAGTGGGGTTAGCAATGCTAACACAGTTGGGCTCTGAAGACAGGGAATGTGGTAAGACATTCCCAGATAGGCTCAACCCTCTCAAACAACGTTTCTCAAGGGGCACTTAAAAAACAAGCTTGCGTTTTCGGGGGGGGGGGGGTTGTGATGCTGCCAGCCCAGCTAGCTGGAACTTTGCAAATAATTCTATGTCATTTGTGAATATTACTATGATTTATAAAAACTGTATGTTATGTAGCGAGCTTCAAGAATGTATCCACAGTGTACCCTACTGGAAAAGAACAGGAATGTATATAAACTATATACCTGTGCAAATGTATATTTTAATAGTAGAAGCTGGAACATACAGAGTTAACATGCAAAACTTCAAGAAAATAAGTTGGGATCAAACTGTTTTTATGATTGTGTTATCTCTCAGTTTCAATGCTGCAAGCAGACACAATGTCGAGAGCTAAAAGTTTTTCTATTGTCTTGAAAGTAATTTTAATTACTAGGTTTAAAATGTAAAGTGTTTAACATGCATCACCCTCAGTTTTTGCTTGCCTTTTCCTGTTACAGTGGTGAATTTGTGATTTGAACCTTGCTTAAAAAAGGCACTATAGGGGCAGCAAGAACCTTAGCCAGTATCCGGAATCCCAGGGGTGACAGGTGCAGGCCATCTCTGGCAAAGCATCGTGGTCTGTCGACCATATCATCCCAGGCAGACAGACACTGGATCCCTTTAGAATGGCACCAGAAGCTTAGCCAATTGTTGAAGTCAATCATTTTGTCCTTGTACTGCGGCATCATTCTGGGTGATGGCAGAATGCTACTCAGGGCTAGAGTCATACCTGCCTGGGCTACAAGATTGGAGAACACTTCCATGTATCTTTTCATGTAGTCCAGGGTGGTACATCTCAGGTCATTCACACCAACATGGACAATGACAGAATCATATTTGTACTTGTTGTAGAGTGACCTGAGTGCGTGGGTTATGTGGCGGATCCTGGCACCCAACAGGCAACTGACAGTAACCTTCTCCTTGTTTAGCCTGGTGAGTGGGACATCAGTGTGCCTGATTATAGAGTCACATATGACTAGTGTGTTGGGTACATTGTTTTATCTTATTGGCTGTAGTTGAGTGAGATACTCTGCGGGCTATGTGTCATTTGGGTTGTGTTGGGGGGGTGGAGGTTGCTTGCATTTCTGCTTTGAACATATCTGTTGCTTGAGTAGATTATTATTGAGAGCCTCCGCAAATGTTTTTGTGTTTCTATGTGTGGTGGTGTAGATTTAGTGAGACTATGTGATGAGTGTGGTGTGGTGCAAGTGTTTACCTTCTCCTCTTGACTGTTAAGTTCAGTCTTGATTGGAGAGACATTTACCTCCAGTTTGGCTAGATAAGTACATCTCTCACAGGTTGTAGTGTTGGGTGGTAGGAGGAGAGGGTTGTCTGTGTACATGAGGCAATTTCTACATTTCCCCAAGATGTCCAGATTCATCAGGTAGACAGGAGAGAACACTGGGAGCTGACGCTTGGACATGCCTGAATAAAAAACTATTTATAGATAAGTGAGGAATGTGAGTACAAGAACTGTTTTTCTCTAAGCAACTGAGGAAAGTAAGTACCAAAACTGTTTACCTCTAGGTAATGAGGAAGGTTGAGTGCTGTAGAAATTAATAGGTTATTTAGTGCTTACAAGTTCTGAACAAGTGCTGATCACAAATAAGCAAATTCAAGTGCTAAAACTAAGAATCTGTATCAGGACTAATCTAGTTACAGGAAAGGGGGGAAACAAGTGCAAATGCGGGCTTTTAAATAAGAAAGTTGAGAGAGATGGAAAAACTTCCCAAAAGGCCAATAACTACAATTTCTGGGCCAGAACCACTCCTTATGTGGTAGATAGGTTACCTAGTGCTTACCACTCCCACTGATAAGCTAGAAGCCTTCCCTCCAACACAGAAAGCTTAACTACATTATAGTCTGGGCAGAAGGGGGCATAGCTAGTAAAACCTGTGCCAGCCTTCCCCAAGTGTGCGTGTGTGCATGTGTGTGTGTGTGTGTGTGTGTGTGTGTGTGTGTGTGTGTGTGTGTTTGCATACAAATCAAATCTCAAAGTAAGTGTGTGTGTGTGTGTGTGTGTGTGTGTGTGTGTGTGTGTGTGTGTGTGTGTGTGTGTGTGTCAGCTACTTGGGCAAGGACACTAAGCACTGGTTGGACAGAGAGGGTGCTGGAGGTCTTGGCTTGACCCTTCAGCTGAGATCTTAACCCTATAGCCGTGCCAGTGGGGCGTCGTATTGAGGATCTGGAGAAAGAGGGAGAAACCAGCCCCAGACTGGCTGTGATCTCTGTGTGCTCTTAAGAGAAATTGTACTTTACTGTGTGTGCACTTGTAATCCTCCCAATCTGCATCCCTCACTGGTGCTAATGGTCAGGATTGAGGCTCCTTGATTACTGGGCCAGTGCAAGGGCATCGCATCACAGGGCCCAACAAGGCATCATCTCCCAACAGAGATAAGAAATCAGGAAACACTGAGTGTGTTCAAAACTAAGATGAGACATCTTAAACAAATTGTAATTGCCTTTGTGGCAATGGTTAATATTCTCACCATATAAAAGCATTAATTTCTTACCATGTGCTACTTTAATTATACAGATGAGTTATACAAATCATGTAAATATTGTCTTACTATGTACTATTTTAATTGTTCAGATGAGTTATACAAATCATTTAAATATTGGTTTTCAGGGGGGTGGAGATTGTGATGCTGCCAGCACAGCTAGCTGGAATTTTGTAAATAATTCTATGTCATTTGTGAATATTGCTATGATTTATACAGAACTGTATGTTATGCAGTGAGCTTCAAGACTGTGCAAATGTATATTGTAATAGTGGAAGCTGGAACATACAGAGTTAACTTGCAAAACTTCAAGAAAATAAGTTGGGATCAAAATGTTTTATGATTATATTATCTCACTTTCAATGCTGCAGCAGACAATGTCCAGAGCTAGAAGTTTTTATGTTGTCTTGAAAGTAATTTTAATTACTAGGTTTAAAATGTTAAGTATTGTATTGCTTCCTAGCAGCTGCACATCTGAGAGATATGTACTTGTCACACAGAGATGGTAAAATTCTGTTGGTATCTCGTAGCCTGTGAACTGAAGGCAGGTGACAGAGTGATGTCATCCAAGCTGACCCAGCAGTAATGTTTGATAGTAATTTAAGAACTCTCTCAGAGAAAGACTGGGGATTTTGTATCTTGTCTTGGACCTAGAGCATTCAGCACTTCTGCCTGCATGTTGCTCTATAAGTCAGTCTAGGGTATAGTGATATCTCTTAGATATAGATAGGAATACAGTAAAGATTAGTTTAGATGTTTTCTGTATTTATTTGAGACTGTCCTGCAATGTTGCTTTAAAATATTTTCTGTGATTCTGAACTCTGTGGTTACTGTGTTGATTGAGTATTGTATTGTTCTTTTATTTATTATTAAATATATTTAAACCTATCTTTGTGCCTGGTTTGTTTAGAGATATTTACACTCTTAGTGTACTTGCATATGTATTCGGTGACACTGTATAGGCCACTCAAATAGCCTTGCTCTTGGTGACACTTACCATTTGGATAATAGTAACATTACACAATAGGCTTAGGCATTCTTTGTAAGGGCCTTAGAATAGCTGATAAGTAGGGGTTGGTGGCAGTGTTAACTACCTTATAGTCTGGGCAGAAGGGGGCATAGCTAGTAAAACCTGCACCAGCCTTCCCAGGTGTGTGTGTGTGTTTGTATACAAATCAAAGCTCAAAGTGTGTGTGTGTGTCAGCTACTTGGGCAAGTACACAAAGCACTGGTTGGACAGAGAGGGGGCTGAAGGTCTTAGCTTGACCCCTCAGCTGAGATCTTAACCCTATAGTCGTGCCAGTGGGGAGACTTTTTGAGGATCGGGAGAAAGCAGTCCCAGACTGACTGTGAGCTCTGTGTGCTCTTAAGGGAAATTGTACATTACTGTGTACGTAGTTGTAATCCTCCCAATCTGCACATCCCTCACAGGTGCTATTGGTCAGGATTGAGGCTCCTTGATTACTAGGCCAGTGCAGGGGCATCACAGGGCCCAACAACAAGGCATCATCTTCCAACAGAGATAAGAAATCAGGAAACACTGAGTGTGTTCAAAACTAAGCTGAGACGTCTTAAAGAAATTGTACTCACTTTTGTGGCAATGGTTAATATTCTCAACATATACAAGTATTCATTTCTTACCATGTGCTACTTTAATTGTACAGATGAGTTATACAAATCATGTAAATATTGTCTTACTATGTACTATTTTAATTGCATGGATGAGTTATAAAAATCATGTAAATATTGGTTTTCAGGTGGGTGGGGATTGTGATGCTGCCAGCCCAGCTAGCTGGAATTTTGTAAATAATTCTATGTCATTTCGGGGGGGGGGGGTTGTGATGCTGCCAGCCCAGCTAGCTGGAACTTTGTAAATAATTCTATGTCATTTGTGAATATTGGTATGATTTATACAGAACTGTATGTTATGCAGTGAGCTTCAAGAATGTATCCATAGTGTACCCTACTGGAAAAGAACAGGAATGTATATAAACTATATACCTGTGCAAATGTTTATTTTAATAGTAGAAGCTGGAACATACAGAATTAACATGCAAAACTTCAAGAAAATAAGTTGGGATTAAAATGTTTTTATGATTGTGTTATCTCTCAGTTTCAATGCTGCAAGCAGACACAATGTCTAGAGCTAAAAGTTTTTCTATTGTCTTGAAAGTAATTTTAATTACTAGGTTTAAAATGTAAAGTGTTTTATTGCTTCCTAGCAGCTGCACATCTGAAAGATATGTACTTGTCACACACAGATGGTAAAATTCTGTTGGTATCTGTTAGCCTGGGAACTGAAGGCAGGTGACAAAGAGTGATGTCATCCAAGCTGACCCAGCAGTAATGTTTGATAGTAATTTAAGAACTCTCTCAGAGAAAGACTGGGGATTTTGTATCTTGTCTTGGACCTAGAAACATCCATTCAGCACTTCTGCCTGCGTGTTGCTCTGTAAGTCAGTCTAGGGTACAGTGGCATCTCTTAGATATAGACAGGAATATAGTAAACATTAGTTTAGATGTTTTCTGTATTTATTTGAGACTGTCCTGCAATGTTGTTTTAAAATATTTCCTGTGATTCTCTACTCTGTAGTTACTGTGTTGATTGAGTATTGTCTTGTTCTTTTATTTATTATTAAATATATTTAAACCTATATTTGTACCTGGTTTGTTTAGAGATATTTACACTCAGAGTACTTGCGTATTTGGTGACACTGTATAGGCCACTCCAATAGCCTTGCTCTTGGCCACACTTACCATTTCAAAAATAGTAACATTACAAAGTAGGATTGGGAACCCTTTGTAAGGGCCTTAGAATAGCTAATAAGTAGGGTTGGGTGGCAGTGTTAACTACCTTATAGTCTGGGCAGAAGGGGGCCTAACTAGTAAAACCTGTGCCAGTCTTCCCCAGGTGTGTGTGTTTGTATACAAATCAAATCACAAAGTGTGTGTGTCTCAGCTACTTGGGCAAGGACATAAAGCACTGGTTGGACAGAGAGGGTGCTGGAGGTCTTGGCTTGACCTCTCAACTGAGATCTTAACCCTATAGCCGTGCCAGTGGGGAGTCTTATTGGGGATCTGGTGAAAAGGGGAGAAACCAGCTCCAGACTGACTGTGATCTCTGTGTGCTCTTAAGGGAAATTGTACTTTACTGTGTGTGTACTTGTAATCCTCCCAATCTGCATGTCCCTCACTGGTGCTAGTGGTCAGGATTGAGGCTCCTTGATTACTGGGCCAGTGCAGGGGCATCACAGGGCCCAACAAGAAGGCATCATCTTCCAACAGAGATAAGAAATCAGCAAACACTGAGTGTGTTCAAAACTAAGCTGAGACATCTTAAAGAAATTGTACTTGCTTTTGTGGCAATGGTTAATAGTCTCACCATATAAAATCATTCATTTCTTACACTGTGCTACTTTAATTGTATGAATGAGTTATACAAATCATGTAAATATTGTGATTAATGCATGACTCAGCATATCCTAAAAAAATTAAAAATAACATATGTCCTACTCAACTTGTACTAATCTTATACAATTTTGTAAATATGTTGCATTACATCTTACTACTGTGTAATGCTGCCCTTCTTGTGTCTGGGTTATGGCTGAAAAGGATCAACTGACCAGTCCACCCGTCTGATAAATTGCAATAAATGAATAAATGAAATCATACAAAACAAACACTTCATTTTTGAGAAGTGATATCTTCAGTTTTGGCTTGAGATGGTATTAATACAAGCTCTAACAACTCTAAAGCTGTAATGGAACTTGTCAAAAAATTGGAAGCATTAAATTTCACAGCAAGTGACCTTCATGGCAGAATTCTAATGTGCTGCATATCTTCATATACCAGGACTGCAACCCATCAAGGCATTCCATAGCTGTGCACTAGAAGAGGAGTAAAAACACAGTCCAGCTGTGCCGAAAAATAAATCCAATACAACTGGACATCCAAGACAACTCTGTCATATGTTATACATTAAAATAGGGGACAGGAAACCACTGATGCATATGTGACTGAGTTATGACACGAGGCACACAGTGGTGAACTTGTGCAAATAAGATGTATTGAAGACAGACTAGTATGTGGTGTAAGAAATGACCACATAGAAGGCAGGCTGTTAAGAAAATTAGATTTGATACTTGCAAAGTCCACAGATATGTACATAGCTAGTGAACAGGGAAGTGTACAGATAAGATATTTAACAGATGACTTAGGAAATCACAATGGCGCAGCAGATCTTGTTGTCTCCACACAGCAAGAGGTTCCCTAGTTTGATCCTCGGCTGTGGTGCCTTCTGTTTGGGGTCTGCATGTCCTCCCTGTGTTCACATGGGTTTCCTGTTGGTGCTATGATTTCCTCACACATTCCAAAGACATGCAGTAAGAGGACTGGGCACTGTAAATTGGCCGTGAGTGTGTGGTGTGAAAGAATTACAGGGTCAGGGCTAGCTACCTGGTATTGTAAACCTTGGTTCTAGATGATTGTCACTGTTGAAGTGGCACCCCGACCCCATGTGAAAAAAATGGGAAAATAGGTTGTGGATGGCTGGATGGATTAGAGGTGTAAAACTTCCACTGCATGAAACAAATTACAAAATTAAGTCCCAATGTGATATAATTAACAAAGAATAAAAGCAGAGGGGGCAACCTGCTTTCTTGCTTTCAAAATACATTGTTCATGTTAAACAAGTAGCACAGAATCATGGTGTCTGTATTAGGAGTGCTTGTAGGCAAGAAAAAAGGCAATTCAAGACTGAAAAATCAAGTGTGCAGAATGTGTGAAGCAGCTGTTTGTTAAAAAAGAATGTGGGATAAAACAGAAAAACATGCAAAATGAAAATACTTATGCTCTGCAAACTAATAATGATGCAGATGTCATCTCAGTTCTGTGTACAACAGAAATACAATTTGTAAACCTTGCACAAGAACAAGCCCAAAAATATAATTGTTAAGAAATGCCAGACCATTTTTCACGTCTGGATGGATGGCAAATCTGTTTTTCCTTTTGCTTGACAATTGAGCAAAGTACAATATAATGTCAGAATCTATGCTCTGAAATTTAATTTTAAAACTGAAATCTAAGTGAATCTTCATGTGAACTGTTGTGCACTGCTATCCCAGGCATTAAGTAGTGACAGAGTCAAATATGGATAAAAGTACATAAGCAGCATTTTCAAATAGCAGCTCTGCAATCTCAGTTAGAGCAATCTAATATACCTGGCAAATATGCATGTTTGTCTGTGGGCATGATTAATGTAATTTGGGCTATCCACCTGGTAAATGGGTACACTAGGGGTAAAGATACAGTGCATAGTCAAAATGACCAGACTGTTATACCAGCAGGTCAGTGAGACTGTGCAATAGGACAATTAACATGTAGTCAGAGCCAGAGTCTTTGAGGTTACTGTACATTTTACTCAGCAAACTTAGGGAGTCACCACAGCCTGTTTTTAAAATGAGCATTTTTTTCATTTGTATACCAAGAATTTCATCAGATAAATGTGATGCAACACATATTAGGTTATAAATTGGTGCACAACAGATCACATGATAAAAACATCCAATCCCCTTTTCTCCAGCTTTTAAAATGACATGTCAATACTAATCAAAGTAACAAATCAAACTAGTGAATGTAAAATATAAACCTGTAGTTTTCCACAATCACATTTAAATTATTTGTGCTAGTAAAAAACATTTTATGTTGACAGTTTCATTTAAACAAGGATATTTATCCAAATTCAGTTTGCTTTGCGATTCTGACTCTCAGCATTCTAAAAAAGCACGTTTTAGTTGCCAGAGAAGTCACTCCTGTCAACAGAATCTAGCACAAGGAACTGGAATTTTTTATAATTCTTACACTGCAAAGCATGTCTTGCTAGAGCATTATTAGTGTCCCTTTTTCTTATTGCTAATGAATATTCATAAATTCTATGAGACAACTTCCTAATACTCTTTCCAAGATAAAAGCAGGCATATGAATCAGAGTGAGCTGAGTAAACAACCCCCCTTCAAATCACAATTGTACCTTTGGTATGCAAACATATTCATATTTAAATAACTAATAAAAATATTCATCATATTTGAGATAAAGTGGCATTACTTGCATTTGCTGCATTTAAAAGTCCGAAAGGTACCCTTTCCAATTATTTTCGGTCCATCCTTTTTTCTAGAATGGATCTGATAGAATTCACCCTTTCATAATTGAAAATCAGGTGTTCTCCTAAAATTTTTGCAACATCTCCATTGCCTAAAATTATTATCCAGTTATTACGGAGGATATCTCTGATGATAGTCATGTCTATGGTGATGGGGAGTGGAAAGGCACCTCTATAGTCAATTGGAAGACTAGTCTGGGAGGTGTGTATCTCCTCAGTGGCCAATGAACAGCTGTTCTGGTCCTTTCCAAGGATTGGTTTAGCTTTCCCAGTCTGTAACAAATGAGTTTCATCAATGATGGTAGCTAGCCAATCAGAATCATAGCCCTGGCTATGAAGAAATGCTTTAATGTTCTGGTTTCTTCCTTGAAAAATGTATCATTGCTGTTTAATCTGCTTAGTCTTATGAATTGTACCTTCACAACTCCCTTCTTCATGTGGTAGTTGTTCACAAAGGTTTCTTTCCTGTAGATTTTACTCTCGATTCGACCATCACATACATTGGAAGTCAAACTGATGTCCAAAAAATTAATGGACATCCCAAAACCACTACTAGTAAACTTCAAAAAAGGGGTGCTCAAATTAAACCATTCAAGTAGTTCACTGGATTCATCTTTGGACCCTTTCCACATGATAAGCAGGTCATCAATTAGCCTCTTATAGAAAGCCACCTTCTGATACAATTCATGAGGTTTAAAGTATTCCTGTTCCCACCATGACATGACAATGTTAGCAAACACAGTGGCTACTCTGGCCCCCATTGCCACCCTGGACTTTTGTTTGTAGTGTGTTCCTACAAAAGTAAAATATTTATTGCCCAGGATAATTTCTAGCAAGAAACTGGCAGTGTTGATCAAGGTGTAATCAAAATCGGTGAACCTTGTTAAATAATTCCAAATGAACTCAATGACTGTCTCCTGATCAATCCTGGTGTAAAGGGAGACAGCATCCACTGATCTAAACTTAGAGTAACTTGTAGGTGTCTGGATCACCTTCAGTGGCTCCAGTAGATGCCACAAATCTCTGATATAAAATTCTGATTTTTGTACAAATAGAGTTGAGGATATGGTAGAAGCAAACAGAGATGGGTTCAGTTTTATAATTGTCAGCTGCCACTACTGGTCAAAACAGAGGCTTTAAATGATCTTTGTGTACTTTAGGTATTCCAAAAATCCTTGCCATTTTAGGTAGCTGAAGTTGCAGAAATGTGAAACTCTCACAATCAATATTGCCCTGGGTAAATTAATCGTTAAGATACCCATCTATAGTGGAAAAGTATTTCTTGATATTATTGCCCACCATGGTTTCTTCATAATCTGTAACATCTTGTAACATATTGATAATAGCTGAGTGGTGCTTTTCACTATCTATGACCACAACCATACCCACTTGTCAGCTTTCATGATTTTCACATCCTTGTTTTTTGGATCATTTTTTGAGAGCAATTCTTTCTTCTTAAACCTGACATGTGTTGCATTACATTTATATGATAAAGTTATTGGTGTATGAATAAAGAACATTAAGTGCTCATTTTAAGAACAGGTTGTGGTGACTCCCTATGTTTGCTAAGTCAAATGTGTTTCTAGTTTTTTTTTTTTGTTTGTTTGTTCTATGCCACCTTGGTGTTTTTAGGTTACTGTACCTTCATGCATTTGAGCAGTGCTAAGTCCAATTTAGTAAAAAAAGCATCTGTAATTAAACAATAAAATAACTGAATAAATAACTAAATTTAATAAAACACAGAATTCTAAATCTGTTTCAGGCAAATGACTACAGGAAAAAGAAGGTGGAAAATGTGTATCTGTTTTAACAGCATCACACTGCAGATAAAGAATCAGGAACATAAAATGCAAAGCTCTTACTCTAAATTGATTATTAGGATGACTGAAAATTGAATTATATTAAATGACCTTGAGAAGATGCACAGAGTGCCTCTAACTCAAAGAGAAAAAAAAAACAGTACAAGAGCTTAAAAGAATGAATCTACTGGGACTCAAACAAACTGAGTCTGCTGAATAGGTTAGCAGCATGTAAACTATTGTAAAGTAAGACAAAGACCTTAATAAATGGATCCTGAGAAAACTTCACCTTTTGCAGACAGTAGAGGAAGTGGTTGTTTGTATGGCTAAAGTTTTTTTTCTTAGTACTGGATGCTAATTTGGATTATGGCAGATTATGTACCCTTGAATCACCCTTGGGAACATATGGATTTTGATACTACCATTTCAAAGTTCATCAGTACCAGAAGTATTTAGAAGTATTGTCAGCAATAGGTTCATAGATTAGTACTAGGCTAACTGCCCTTGTAAGCCATTTTAAGCCTAGCTAATTATCCCTTGTGAGATTCAAACCCTGCACCTTGTGTTTGTAAAGCAAACACCTTAACCTTTAGGCCACCTTCCCTATAACAGGTTCATAGTACTAGGCTAACTACCCTTGTAAGCATTTCATGCCTAGTCCATGTGAGAATCAAACCCTGCACCTTGTGTCTGTAAGGTAAACACCTTAACCATTATGCCATCCTGGCTTTCAAACTTTACACCAATATAAGTATAGGGTAAGAAAGTGTTGCAAAAATTATTGCTGAGATTCTAGGTTGGAGGTTATCAAACAGCATGACATCAGGTCAATTAATATCTACTAAATGGACTGTAGTCACAATGTTTGAAACTGAACAAGACAAAGTATCAGACTGGTAAATTATCTTTGAAATTCATGGGCTCATCATATAACTGCAGGTGGGTTACAGCCAAATTCTGGTAAGGTGTGTGCCATTGTAAATTTGTAAAATATGACTGAAAAACCTTCATGTTTAAAAAGGATACTGATTGAGAAAGTTTGTGACCAGCTTCTTAGGAACCAGTTTGAGATTATTGTGACTGCTTTACTGTTATTGAGAGAATTAGCAGGGGGACACTCATTCCTAGCTACATGCAACTGCAGTGAGACCATTACTAGTAGCTTCCTGGTGGTAGCCAATAGGTGAACTACTACTGTTTCTCATTCTTTGCAACCCTTGGTTAATTCCTACAGTTAAACCTTGAATAAAACTAGTACTGTTCCTGTCATCATGTACTCAGAGCTTGCTCATACCTCTTCTCTTGCCAGTTTGCTATCTCTAGAAGTAAATGCAGCAAAGGTTTTATGTTTACTGATAAATCACTGCTTCTGGACCATTCTGTTTTCATATGTGAGAGATGTAAATACAGATTTTAAAAGCTTGTCTCTCAACATCACCAGTGTCAAACAGCAACATAACACTACCAACATAGCTTAAGTGGTTAAAAAAATCTCTGCCCAAGTCTCCCAAGCAAACATGTAGCAAACTTCAGCCAACCAGGGATTCACACACATATCTAGAACTCCTCTCACACATGCCTCTAATATAAATCAGCAAAACTGTAAGCCTACGCACTTAAGGTACCATAGGTTTGCAGTCAGTTAATGGTGGTTCTATAGTTAGACACAGACATTACACTCAGCTAACTGGACAAAGAGTTGGTTATGGTAAACTGTCTCTCTGGTGGTAGGATTATGGAAATTGAAAGGGTCCTCACATTTCTTCAATGCTGTAAATATGGATATGACCTTGTGGTTGCCCATGTGAGATGGAAAATTTTCAGGTGCTCCACAATGGAGGAAATGCAGGTAGACATTACTGTGCTACTCTTTAATATTTGCCATGAAGGGAATTTACTGGTGCTGAGCACCTTTTTTGTGTTCACTAATAATGATGCCCATGTTCAAAGATAAAATGATTGCCTTTAACAATTTGCTAATTAACTCTGATGATTCCATTGAATCTAATATGTCTCGGGTTGGGAGGAGATGATTAGCAGACCATTCTGTTTTTTACAAAGAATTGACTGCACCTCTGTTTTCATAGCTGTCACATCCTGGATAAAGTCTTTACTGCCCCCATAGTGCCTTTGTTAGGTAAATTTTATCTTGTGGATCTACTCAGCAAATTTTAATTAGGACAATATCAAGGGAGCACTGTTCAGTTCTAAAATTTTGAACAGAAAAATGCCTGAGATTAAGGCCTTCCTCTACACTGAAGGTAAACATATTTGTGTAGTTACATAAACTTGTGTCCATTGCAAAGATAGCACTTCTTTGTCAGGGTACAGTGCTTACCTTACCATGCATTCAAGTTTACAGGAAGCTGTGGGTGTATATTCTTATTTGTTAGGGGAATCTATTATTTCATGTCATATGCATGATACCATACTGGAACTTGCAGTGATCCAAGAAACTTTCAATTTAATTGTCTACCATTTATCTGTCAGCCATAAGTTATCATATATTTCCCCCATCTGAATGTGCAGATAATTTAAATTTGATTGAAAAGTTCCCCAAACTGAATATGCATACGGGTAACTGTAACTACCCTACTATAAACTGATAAACATATACAGCTAGCAACAAAATATGCTAAATGATTCCTGAATTTTAATGTCAATTTCCCTGATCAAATCGTTTCCTCCACACCAGGGCATGATAGTCTTCTTCACCTTGTCCTTACCAACGTATGAGCTTCACATCTCACCCCTAATGTTGCAACCTAATTAGTAAAATCTTACCACTTAACAGTAACCTACACACACACGCACACACACACACACACACACACACACGCACAGTATTTTGTGATTACTCCAGAGCAAAACTCCTCCATTTTCCAAACCTTCTTGATGATTATGATTGGTGACATTCTCCAAATAACTCAGTACCCAGTGCTATCACAAATTTCTTTGAATTTTATTGACTTAAAGACTGACGTATCAAGAGTCTGTTCTTTTCTTTCGTAACAAAAATGGCAAGTTCAGAGATAAGCCCATAAGGTGGAATTCCACAGAACAAGCTGTGAAATAAAACGCAAAAAAAAAAAAAAAAAAAAAAAACTAAAAACGTCATCTGTAACAAAGGCTTGGTATGAAGTCAGTATCTCTACCACCTATAAAGATAACCACAAGGCCTTCCTGAGTTACACTGGGAAGCTTAGAACTGATGCCTGTTACTAAACCAAACCTATTTCCAATGGCATCTGCTACTCAGATCCCAGAAATATTGTTAATATCCCTCACAGACAAATTCAGTACTAATTTTGTGCCTCCCACCCAGTCAGATGCCCTTCCTCCATAACCAACTATGCCATCCTTCCCAAAGCCACAATAGACTGGGTTGTATTAACACCATCCAAAATCTAAAAGACTATCTGCATGGAACCTGATGATATCTCCAGCTGTTTGTTTGTAAATGATAGCACTAAGCCAAACCCCTCTTAAATCTCTTCAGTTTAATTCACTTCATGGGGTTTGTCTGTAAAGTATGGAGAATGGCTATACTGGTACCATTAAACAAAGCTGACCACATTACAGTCCACAAAACCTATAGACCTATTAGCCTCATAAGTATAATCTGTAAAGTTTTCATAGGTTCATCAGTGTATACTAAGCTAATGACCAGTAGCACCTTTATAAGCATGGCCATGCAACCCCTGTTTGTCCCACAAGTTATATGTTTTAGACATTTATATGGGGGTGATTCTTGGTTATGTCATGATTTACTGACTAACTCCATCCATCAGAGACATAGGTGCCAGACCAGGAGTGAATTTTTGATTTCCCATCCAATGGTCCAAGTTACATTTAAATTGGGTTGGGGGGGACTTTTCCACGAGTGAGGAGCCTGTTCCAGAAAAGGAAATTCTCTGAGATACATATCTGTTTTGGTGTATATAAGTGCCAAGTTGCTAAACGATGACATAGGCAATCTACAAACCGTAGACCCAGACATTTAGATTTGTAAAGGGCAGGTCATGCCTACTAAACCTAGTCAAATACTTCTAAATGTCCACTGAAACCCTGGATGAGACCTGGCAATCTACACTGTATACCTTGGCTTCACCAAGTCCTTTAACACTATCCCACATGATGGTATCATAGATAAGCATGCATTTAGTCCAGTGGATAGCCAGTTGGCTCTATGACAAAACCTATACTGCTAATGTAGGATTAACTCCTCTAGCCCGAGGAGTGTCACCAGGTCTCTGGCTGAGCCCCCAAGATCTTTGTTTTCTACTTCTTAGACGTTTAAGCAAATGTAAATTGATTGTGGCTAAGTTTGTTGACAACTGCAAATTTGGTGCAATTGTCAAATCCCCCTTGAGCATTCAGACATGCCAACAGAGCAACACCTGGTACATCAGTCATGACTCAAGTTTAAATGACAAAAAAATACAGTATAGTTACGTTTGGGAAAGACACCATCCTTGCCTCTTACAGATTATTTGTACCCATCTCAAACAAGTACAATTATCTGGGAAATGGGTACCTACACTCAGTGTTTTTTTTTAATCACTGTATATTGGTTGTGGATCGGAAGCCCTACTACCTTGCTCGGCTGATCGGTAGGGGTATCTCCTCCAGATCCTGTGTAATCTTACTCCCACTGCCCTCTCCCCTTAGTAGAGCTGTCCTTCAGCACAATGCGTCTCTTAGAAGCCATGTTAAAAAGCATCATGACCACCTTGAAAAGACCCCAAAGATTTCTAACAAGATTTCTAGAGTACAGATTTTAAGCTACCACTGAGAGACTAAAATCTCTCTCTCGTTACTGTGTCTCATATGACTTCTGAGGGCTGACCACTGCTTTACCTTTTAGTACAAAGTCTATGTCATTTTCAACCTCTCCTACCTTTAGAAAATCAATGGTCTCTTTAATACTCATGACAAAGTCTTCAACCTCCAACACAAGAACATTATTATCTTCTGACATGATAGAGTTTGTATCCTGTATTAGGAATGAAGTTTTTCAAGTCTGACAAGCAAAGTTATACCATATCTACTATCAAAATGAAACTTGGCAATTGGACAGGAGACTACAAACTCTTGCATGGGGTCGGTGGAAATAATCTTATCAGGGGTAATTAATACAGTTGCATTAATAATGGGTGTCAGTGTAAAACTTCACAATGGCCCTTTGAGATAAACTTAGTATGAAGCTATGAACATATCTATGACAGAGTGCATAGGTAGATTCATAGCTCACCTGTATGACATAACTATACTTCAAAGAAAGCTTCTTAAGCAAGATACAGTTTTGAGTTGTTAAGAGGAACAAAGCAGTAGTTTGGGACTAAAAGAGAGACTGGTGATACTGTTGCTACTCTGGGATGTTTTGTTGAAACATTGCTTATGATGCTCTCAGTGGATGAAAGCCAAAAAGAGCTATGAGTAGTACTTATGCATATTAGCTTGTGTGTCTAGATGGAGCATTAATGATGTACAAACCAGGTATGTAAAAAATGAGCAGGATATGCTGGCTGTAGTCTTTAGTTGATGGAAATTTCATAATTATAAATTTGGGAAGCATATGAGATTTGAAAGACATCTCAAACCATTATAGAGTGTCTTCAAACATTCACTGCATAAAACACTAGCTAGATTTCAAAAAATGTTGCAATTACTTCAGAAGTATGATGCTGAAGTGAAATATAAACTTGGAATACTAATGCACATTACTGACCTGCAACCATCTCTGAATGAGGGAAAGGAATGTTTTCTGGAAGAAATAGTGGTCCTCTGATTTATGATGAAAATTCCAGTGACAACAGAGAAGCTGCAAGGACTTAAAGCAGTTACAAGAGAAGTCAGAAATGCTACTATTGGCAGAAGCAATAGCATCAGGATGGTCAGGCAATGCAACGCATTTGCATCAAATGACAAAACCACATTTTGCTTTCAGAGAAAATTATCTTGCAAACAAGATTTATTATTTAAAGATGAGAAAATAGTTATCCCACAGCAGCTAAGAAATCAAATGAAACAGAAAATTCATGAATCTTGTTTAAAAATGTCTGAATGCTGAGACAGTAAAGTTATCAAATACAGACACAAATTATGGCATACATTAAGCATCTTTTGCAAAACTGTTAATTCTGTCACATGCATAGAAACCAAAATCAGATAGAGGAGCTGATATGCCATGAAGTTCTGACTTTGCCCTAGTTACAGGTAGGAGATAACTTGTTTCAGCATAATTAACATAACTTCCTAATGTGCATGAAGTATTTAGAATAGCAGAGGTAGTTCAACTCAAGGATATGGCAACCACTTCGGTAATCAATGTGCCAAAGTCAGTATTTGTAAGACATGGAATATCTAATCAAGTGATACCAGATAATGTTCCACAATCTGCATATCAGAATTTCTTCACTAGGCTAGGAGTTGGTCTTTCGTAGAAAAACACAAAAGAGTAAGACTGGCACTACATAAAAATGTGGTCACAAATCTCACATTAGAAGAGCGGCATTTGGTTATAATTAAAGTTTGAGCTTTTATGTAGCTCAGGAGGATGATTCATAGTTGTACAGAAGAAACTAGAGGCACTTGAAAATTCCATAGCAAAAATACTTCCTAGAGATCCAGATGGACAGATCCAATCCAGTACTGCAAGTTACTATATCTGACATGTCAGAGAATTATTATTTAGAATATGTGAGAACTGGAAAATGAATTCCTTTAGAAAAAGTACTAGTCAGGCAGTCATAAAACCTTTACCTTATACTTCAAATGAAGCTTACAAAAGATTAATACAAAATCAACTCAAGACGATGCCTACTGTGCTACATATGGAAGACTTATTAAAAAAATCACTGAGAATGGAGACGAATGATAATATCCGTACATCTTTTTATTATGTTTTTCTCTGACTCTTCTAATTCAGCTGTAATGACAAGAGGTGTAGATGACTAGTAATGTTTAATAGGGAATGTGTAGACATAGTTGTAGAGTATATAGGTCCATTATATGTTATCTATCTTTTATGTTTTAATTTCCATAATGTATACTCGTCAATGTTATTAATCTTTATCATTTTTAACTATGTTAAAGACCTATATATTTCCTGGTCCAGGGGTATAGTGGGTTGGCACTGGTATGGGATGGGATTTCAAGAATGCTTTCATAACATATATATGTTTAAAACTCAACTGATTTTATCATACTTTCCCCGATTTCTAGAATACTTACACAAAATAAAGTTTTTGGAATGTGGGAAATAGATTCATGGAATACTAAGGGGCTCCAGAACTTGAAATAGAGGAAATTGTTTCTTCATTTATTTCTGCAAGCTAAGGCATGTTTTATATTACTTCAGGAAACTCATTTGACCAATGATCAATGGGCAGAAATTAAAAAGAAAAAATGGAAAAGAGAAATTATAGCCTCGGAAGGCAAAACTAATAGTGCAGGAGTTGCGATAATTATAAAAAATCAATATCAAGACAACATTTTAGATTCTAAAATGGATAAAGAAGGAAGATGGTGCTATGTGATTCTCTCTTCTACTCTTTATGATAAACCCATCATACTCTAACATATATGCACCATGTAATAATCAACAGTCCTTCTTAGCATCACTTTAACCTATTTTAAACCAATATAATAACCACTATATAATTATAGGAGGGGACTGGAATGCCTATCAGAATCCTAAATTGGATAAATCAAGTCCACAAAGGTCATTTAATAGTCAAGTAGTATTAGCATTAAGTGAACTCAAGTATGACTTTAAATTATATGATCCCTTTAAATATGTAAATAATCCTCTTAACACAAATAGTTTTACATTTTATTCAACTTGTCATAAAATGTGGTCTAGAATAGACTTTTTTTCTAATTTCGGAAACACTGATTAATCTTGATCCCTTAGTATCTGTACAAGCTCGCTATCTATCAGATCACTCTAAAATTACATTAAGTTTTGCCAAAGACCTTAGAAACAGTCTATCACACAGGGGCTATAATTGGTCCTTAAATCCAAACTTGTTAAATAAAAAATAATTAATCCAGGAAATTCAAGACATTCTCAATTCCTTACTGGTTAAATTAGCCAAACAGCAACATACACTTGATATTGAATGGGCAGCAACTAAAGCTCAAGTAAGGGGGGGGTTCCTTCAAAAAGCCTCTTATTATAAAAAAAAAACATATCAGAGAAGAACAAATTTTAGAGGCTAAAATTAAAACACTAGATCAGGAATTAATGCAAAATCATAACATACAAACAGAAACGGAATTATTCAAATGTCAGAAAGACCTTTTCTTAACCCAGAATAATAGGTTAGCATTTCATGAAACTAAAATGCTTGCAAGATATGCTAATCATATTCAAACTCCATCAATGGCTTTAGCAAGAATTATTAACCAATCTAAATCACCCTCTCAAATTCCGGAAATACACTACAAGGACAAAATATATACAAAATCTGAAGATATTATCAATACCTTTGAATTAATATACTCTCAAATTTATGGTGATCAAGATGAGTCACTTACAAATGAGACTAATAATGATATTATACAAAAAATTTCCCGAAAATAGATGATAAATTGCAAAAAGATTTAATTAAACCAATTTCCACTGAAGAAATAACAACAACAATTAAAAATTTGAAATCCCTTAAAGCACCGGGCCCTGATGGTCTTACTCCAGAGTTTTATAAAACATTCTGTAGTACGATTATTAAAATACTATCATATACATTTAATTATATAATTAATAATAAAATCAATGACCCTCACTTTAACACATCCAAAACAATTCTTATACCCAAAGAAAATTTGGATCATCAAAACCCAGATAATTATAGGCCCATACAACTCTTAAATATTGATACTAAAATTATGACTTCTATTTTAGCTAATAGACTGAAGAAAATAACGACTTTAATTATTTCCAATGAACAAGTTGTTTTTTTAACTTCTAGGCAAACCAGTGACAATACTTTAACACTTCATACATTAATTTCTTATGCTAATCAAAGAAACTTAAATTTGTATGCACTTATTATTGATGCACAAAAAGCCTTTGATAGAGTAAACAAAAAATTTCAATTTCATATTTTACCATATTTTAATATGCCACAAGAATTCATCAGAACATTACAAATATTATATAATAATCCCTATACAACTTTATACATCAACAAGATTTTTTCCAAAAGAATACAAATTAAAAATGGAACCCGTCAAGGCTGTCCTCTATCCCCTTTTTTATTGAATTTATATTTAGAACCTTTATTTTTACATATTAAACAAAATATATACCATAATGCCCCAATACTTTACGGTACCAAGATTTCTATAGCTGCTTTTGCAGATGACCTCAATATATACTGTACAACACCAGTTTCAGATACCAAAAAATTACTAACAGCTGTCGAAGATTTTGCAGTAATATCTAACTACAAAATAAACCTTAAAAAAAACAATTTATTTCCTTTAAAAACTCCGAAACCCTTTTCATTTTTACCATTGGTGGGGCAAGTAAAATCTGAAGAAAAGATTAAATATTTAGGTATTACATTTTCCACAGATAATAAGGATTTTTATGTTAATAATGTTAAACTAATTTGGGATCACATTCTAACCGACCTAAGGAGATGGAATAACTTGAAATTACCACCACTAGCAAAGGTCTCAATTATTAAAATGAATGTATTACCTAGGCTATTATATATCTTCAGATCTACTCAAGTTCTAATCCCTAAGAAGTTCTTTAAACAAATTCACACAGAATCTGCTAAATTTATATGGGAACCAAGAAAAACTAGAATTTCATACGACAAATTGATGACCCCAAAAAATAGAGGTGGTTTAGAATTACCCAACTTTGAAAAATATTACTTAATAATAAATGCTAATAGAATTTTAAGAATCGCTAATTATGATACACATAGTAATAATTGGTCCCCAAACTTGTTAAGATTGAATTACAAACATGCTGAGAGTCTGAATATTAATCCTAAATCATTACCTTTCCTAAGAAAAGATACTTTTAAATCATTTGCTCTAATGGAGCATATTAAAATATATATAACATTATTACAAAATCTCTTTAGTTCATTAAATCTCATACAACACTTGATGATCTTACAACCTTTTCATAGGAATCCCAACCTGAGAATTAATAATCAATTAATAGATCTAAAAAATGTTCCACTTATAATAGACTTAACTCTACGTGATATAGATCCTTATCTGAATTATTCGGCTCATGAATTAAGACAGGAAATGAACTTTCCCAAATCATATTGAGACAGATTAAAGATCTATCTATAAGCTACTTTAAAGATTTAAACATTAAGGATGAGGACTTAACGAAATGTACAAATTTATGGCAAGCCCTCTTACAAGATACTAAGTTTATAACATCTACATATAAACTAATAAAAGACTTTAAATATCAAGATCACGTCCTTTTGTCAAACTATTGGAAAGAAAAAATACCATTGATTGAAGAAAATAAAATATTAAAAGCAATTAATTTAACAATAAAATCAATTTCCCTCCAAAAGTTAACATTTACCCAACTCATGATACTTAATAATGCATACTATACACGTCTTAGCTTGCATAAATTTAACTCTAAAAATTCTCCTAAATGCCCATATTGTAAAGATGAAACTGCTGACCTCCTTCATATGTTCTGGAGCTGTAAATGTATATACAAACTATGGAATTCCTTAAAACTACAACTGCAAAAGATGGGTTATCAAAAATCAACGCTTTCTTGGGAATTTACTATATTACATATCCCCCCAAATAATCAATCTAGATCCCAAATGACCATACTTATGAATATCTTTTTGTTAATGATACTCTATATAGCTACAAATTGGTTGTATCCATCTCAAACTTCATGGGACAACTTCAAGATTTTAGCGATAAAACACATATTAGCCCACAAATGACTAATTAATGATCATACCAAACATATAAATAATCTGAAGATCTGGGAACAAATTTTCAATATTATACTGGCTTAATGTACTGAGCCCAGGATAACCCTTGGATACAAAATACTATAAAGTCAAATTTTATCAGAAATCAAATTACTATAAGATACTATACCTATTGATAAGACTCTTCATATATTCTTTTTTGTTAAAAATGGAAGCATTCATGTATATAGTGTACATATGTTGAAGGATTGTTGTTAGAAGTATTGTTTGGAAATTACCTGTGTATTTCCCGGTCAAATGTGTGTATGAACAAGTTGAAAAATAATAAAGAATTATTATTGAAAAAAAAAATCACTGAGACTGTATATGACATCAGGTATTACAGAAAAATACTTCCCTTTTGGGTGGTCACCTGTACTTGTCTTGTGGCACATTAGTGTTAATCAATGTGTAAAGTCTATAGTATCTCATTGTAGAGGACATATTACTTCTACTTCTAATAAAAGAAGGATGTAGTATACATTTAAGAAGTTAGAAATAACATGCTCATGTTACTCATGACTGGGAGAGACTTGCCACTTCTGAGTAAAGCTTCAGTAGAGTAGTACCATTGTCTCCTGCTTGTACTGGGCCTTATATCTCAGGAGGTGCATTAACCAATAGTGCTTCCCTTTTAAGAATAACAGAACCGGAGTCCGGACAATACCATAGTCATGTGACACATTAACTGGTAGGGTGACACTCGTTTGTCCCTCCTGGATGGATAGCCATGAGCAACAATTAAACTGCTACACACCTCATCATCAAAGCCATATCTGAGGCAGGGCAAAAAGGGTGGCTGCCCTTGTTGCAAGCTATGGGGGGGGGGTTGTTATTGACTCAGTAGAAGAGGTGCTGATTATTCCCCACAATTCAGGGTTGTGATCACTTTCATTGGGTGGGTAGACATGAGTGCAGCATCAATAGTTAAGATGAAATGGTTTACTAGTAGAGAGAGAGAGAGTGTGTATGTGTGTGCGTGTGTGTGTGTGCGTGTGTGTGTGTGTGTGTGTGTGTGTGTGTGTGTGTGTGTGTGTGTGTGTGTGTGTGTGTGTGTCCATCTTAGGAACTAGAGGAGCTAGTGAGTTAGTATAGTTTTGTTGCAGTTTCTCAAAGGTGCTATAGACACTGAAAGAGCAACTATGTAGAACTTTATCTTTGTGCAGAGATTTTTTTTTTTTTGCTTGGCTTCTCTAGAAATCTAGTTTGGTCATAAAGTCTGGAAGACATCTTCACATGATTTTTTTTTGGTAGTCTGCTTTGTTGGGCAGGTGCAGGTTTAAGATTGCCCAGGTCACCAACTGACCTAACTATTGAACTGCTTAACACTATGTTATAAGGACATGAACTGTGGCATTTTTGCATCTCAGTGTAATGCCAAGCTCCTGTAAATTTTGACAAAGCCAAGAATTTTCCCATGATACCATGGTTGGTGACCCTCTTTCATACATTATATCAATTCCCTGTTATTCAAGATGTTCATAGGTTGGTACTAGGCTATCGGCCCTAGGGCTTATATAAGCCTAGCCATAAGAATTCCCTGGCTACTTCTTCGCACACTATTTACTTCCCTGGACCCCTGTCTAGCAGGGCGACTGACATGATCCCCGGGGTGAATTTCCTTTCTCCCATCCAATTGTCAAGGTTCCTTTTGAAGAAGGCCAAAGAGGCACTCTGCTTAACATGTATGGGCAGTCTATTCCAGAGTCTGGGGAGTCTCTGTGTAAGGAATCTATCCCTCCAGCATGTTTTGTTTATTGTGATGACAAGGTTTAGATCCCCGGAATGTGTGGCTCTGAGGGATTGGGATTTCTTTAAGTGTAGCATGTCCAACAGCTCTGGGTTTGACATGGCCTTGTATGTTAAGCAGAGATCGCCTCTGAGTAGACGATATGCGACAGAGTATAGCCAGAGTTTAAGGCAGTCAGCATAGGGCATCTGCTTTAGGCCTATGATTCTTTTAGTGAGGTATTTCTGCAGCCTTTCCAGTTGTTCTAGTAAAAAAAAAAAGTCAAGCCACTTGTTAGCCGAGACTGTTTTGGATCTCTCTGTTTTTATATCTATATATTTACATCTATGTTAAATATGAGAGAGATTTGTGGGCTGATACCTACATTTACTGCAACAGATTAGGGTCCTATACCCGTCCTTACACAGCCTTCAATGTATAACTTGGTGGTTACTGACATTATAGTCTTGAACAAAGAATTAATGCAAATGTAGATGGTTCTGGTTATATGGGAAAATAGGAAACTCACCTCTAGGAAATACTGTTTCTAAATGGAAAAACATTTTTCCATGAGGCATGAAGAGAAAAATCTCATTCTCTTGTAAGTGGAATATTTGCAATTATTGCCTATCCTGCCCAATTGTTGAGTGTGTCAGTCTTATTTTTCTGCTGAGACTCTTTCTTTGACCTTTTAAAGTATCCCTTGAAAAACTTCATGGGTAGCTATAACCCATGTTATTTTTTTCTGCTATAACTCATGTTATTTTTTTTTCTAAAGGGGAATTTTCATTTAAAACTGGTAAAGAAAAATCCGTTTCCCACATAGGATCTGAATTTTATTTAAAAAACTGATCAAGCCTTAAAGTTCTTGCCTGGAAATCAACATTTTTGCTTGCTGTTAGTTCATCCAGGAGAACACTCAAATTGCAAGTCTTGATATTTTCTCCAACCAGACCCATATTTTCCATTGTGATAAGGTGGCATTTCTACTAGTCCCTTCTTTATGCCACAATGATGTCTGGTTTGGTTATTAATCACAAGACTTTGGTTTCTTCATTTTTTCCACAATGTGAACATAGACTTGTAGATCTTTGCTTCCAGGACTAAATTATCAGATAAACTGGGTTTGCCTGTAACCAGCATCTTAAATAGATTTGTTTCAGCCTCACTGTTAGTTTTTTTTTCTGAGTACATACCTGCTGGTTCTTGTTCTCTGGGGTACCATATACCCCTGTTTTTATTTGTCGTCTTCCCTGTCCCCTTAACTTTGTGTTCTGATGATTTCTCCCATGATGCTTTGCTCCATTCAAATGCTATCCTAGCTGACACCATTTTGTGTTCCATTTTCTCTTTCACTCTGGTCTCTGTAAACTCTGGTCTCCCCTATTAGACTTTTCCTGGCAGAGGATACAGTAAATAAGCAAGTATTTTTATCTTTTATTATGTGTTTTTTTGTATAACTGTAGTAAATGTTGGATCTGTGTAAGCATCTTATTTAACAAAAAGTAAAATCTTTGTTTTTAACTACAGGTGTAGTATATTGTGCATGGTGCTGCAGCAGTAGCTTGGATTCTGTATACTGTTGTACTTTGACTGTATTTAAGTTCAAGTTTCTACCTGAGCTATGTGATAGTTCTGAGAAGGCATTTTATTTTTCAAGATGTTAATCCAATGTACTTTCAGTGTAATCTGTTTTATTTCTAATATGAACTATGTGTTAGATATTTGAAAGTATTTAAAGTTACAGGATGTCATTTCAAGGCTTTTACTGCAGGAATGCTATAATATGCATAATGAATGGAACGTCCTAAAGAACCACACCGAACACTTGCTAAATAAACTTTAATTGAAGCGCTTTTCGTCTTGCTCTGTAGCAAGACTTCTTCAGCTACAATTACTCACAATGAAACTAATTAAATACAAATTACATCAGTCATGTGACCATTGAACATCAGTAACACCATACACACAGCCCTCCCATACAAAATATTCTGACATTTAACCCTTCAAATTCATACTGAAAATCTAAAATATAACCCAAATGTAAAGACAACTAAAAGCATTTTCTAAATGAAATGCATTTCAATCAATTATAACCACATTTAAAAATATATGTTTAAAAATATAAGAATAAATACAAATACATGCATTTATTAGTTAAATAAATCCACTTGTTGTAAAGTCCAGCATCTGCTTAGACTTTTCAATTTCAAAATGCAAAAAATAGAACACATTTCGCTCAGCCCAGGATAATGGTAGGCATTAGTACAGAATTGCCACAAGAGTTCTAATCTTTCCAATAATAATGTTTCTGGGCCACCCCTGCCATCCAGTGTAATACAATCAATTGCTCTAAATTTAAAGCAATGATGTAGATGTTCATTAATGTGCCTTGCTAAGGCATTTTCTAGTTTTAATTTACTAATGCTATACAGATGTTCATAGACCCGCTCCCTTAGTCTTCTCTCCATTTTTCCTATATAAAAGGCAGGGCAATTCTGGCATACAGCTACATATACCACTAGTTTAGATTGGCAATCAAGTTTACATTTTGTCCTATATCTTTGCCCCTGATGGTAAAATATTGTTCAATGTCAATATGTTAACAGTAATTACACATGAGACATTTAAACATCCCTGTCCTATGAGTAAAGTGAGCTAGTTTCCTCTCCAAGATACTTTTTAGATTAGGTCCCCGTTTAAAGGTAATATGTGGCCATTCTTGCAACTTCTCTCTCACCACACTGTCATTTTGAATGATATCCCAGTTTTTAATCAAGACAGAATAAATTTCCCGGGCACTCATGCTATACATAACTAAATTATGTGTACCTTACGGTGCCATCCCTGATGTATTTGGAACCTCAGTTGTGTTCCTACTCTGTTGACCTAGTCTATTCCTAGAACATAGAATGGGTTGGTAAAATCTACTAGATTTTTATGTTGGACCTCCCATGTCACCTCTGCCACCAGTTATTGGGGATACCCCCTTTTAGTGAACATGTCCCCTAAGTACTTACATTTATCATCAAAGTCCACATCCATTGAAATCATGTGCTACCCTAACAAATTGCCCCTTGATTACTGATGTTTTCTGGTGTAATGGGTGACAACTGCTAAAGTGTAAGAACGAGTTGGAGTAGGTTCCTTTCCTGAAGATCTTAGCTGGAAAACATTTATTAACCCTGTCCTTAATTAAATCCACATCTAAATAGGCTATCTTATTCACACTGAAATTGTAGGTAAAGGACAAAAACTGAGTGGTAGAATTAAAATAAGCTACTAGCTCTTCTGCTTTGAGTTCATCACCTCTAAATAAAATAAATATGTCATCCAAAAATCTGGTATAATGACATATTTGTTCACTGATTGTTGCTTTATTAAAGATATGTTCCTGCTCCCAGTAAAAAATATATATACATTCACTTTTTGTATATGCATACACCTTTAAATTCTTGATATATAAGGAGATACCAGGATGTGCTTTCTACACCTTTATTTTGCACTGAGGAAGGCTGAATATATAGCTGAAACTGGTTTGCAGATTTATTGCAGATTTATATATGCCACAATAAAATTGTTTTAAGCACTTTTTCTCCATTGTGCTGGATCGTTTTTGTGATATTCCTGCTCCCAGTAAGACATAACTAGGTTGGCGAAGCTGGTCCCACAAGAGGAGCCCATAGCCACATCAATTTTTTGTAGGAAATATCTGTTGTTAAAGGTGATGAAATTATTAGACAAAATTAAGTCTAACAATTCTTCCATAAGACCAACTTCAGTTGTTGAAACTCCCTTATTACGTAATAAGAAGCTAACCCACTCAATCCCTTCTAAGTGAGGTATAGATGAATACAGGTCTTTAACATCTACTGTCATAAAATTTAAATCAGCCTCATATGTTAGAGTGTTAATAACCTCAATAAAAACCACGAGTCTTTACAAATATGTTTTTCCATAACTACATACTTTTTCAAGAAATGATCCATCACCTTGGCATATGCATACTGTGTGCATGTGGTTCTTCAGCAGGTTCCATTCATCTTGTTGTTCAATTTTGCCAGTTTGCGATAATATGCATAATGTTGTAGCTGTAACACGTCATCTGCATACTGTTGTTCCTTTTCCCTGTATCTACTTTAAGTCTCTCAAACATTACTTTAGGCCTACTAAAAGAAACGGTTGTGCTTAATGTAACTCAGTATGATAGTTATCTAACCCTCTCCCTCTAACCTGCTTCTTCCTGCTTCTTCTTCTCCCTTAGTTCTGCTACCCCCCCATCTCTAAACTACAAGGTGGCTCCTGGATAGGATTACCACCTGTCCCACTTTGTGAGGGGCAGTCCCTCTTTGAGCAGTTGTGTCCTGCAAAAAAGTTGTAAAAATGGCAAATGTCTTGAGATTTTAGGACAAAATTATTTCCTATATTTTATGTAATAGTTGCATAAAACAGTTATTCTGTATCTGAAACACCTAAATGTTATAAGAAACAGAATAAGCAACTAAAATGCTTCAAGAATAAGCTTTTATTTAGACATAAAATTTAAGTTCTGTCCTTTGTACTGGCTGTGGGTGTGTTTCGGCCTGCAAAATCTGATGTTTGTACCAAAAATGTCCCACTTTGGGCATTTAAAAAGGTGGCAACCCTACCCCTGGATGATTTTAAACACTCGGGATTCAAAGAATAAAATTCACCTGCAAGCTCTCTGCAAACCTGCCAAAACACTTTATGCATAAGAAAGTGTGTATAAATGTTTTTCCCTTTAATCGACTTTTCCATATGCAATGTTGTTTGGCTTGATTAATATAATGTGTTTCTTTTACTTGCAATCTGAGTAGTGTGCACACTCCCATCTCCCTCCCAGCTTATTTTACTTGAGAATTGCACTTTAAGCACAGTGGAATCAGAAACTGCTGTGTTAAGGAGGAATACCAAATGTCCTTAAGCTGATTTTCTTTATAAACTGTGAATGTACCCTTGTATTCCTTACTATTTTGCATCCAATACTTAACTGACCCTATAACCAGCATCTTAAAAAGATTTCTTGCAGCCTCACTGATAGAAGAGTACTTACCTGCTAATTCTTGTTCTCTGGGGTGTTATCCCACTTCAGTCACCCTCTGGGCTCACTTCGCTCCCCTACCCAGACCCCTAATTCCTCCCACCCACTCTACCTCTACATTTAAAGCTGTCCACACCACACCCCTTCCTCTGCCAACTCCACCACATCATCCCCTTCCCCTGTTAGCTCCAGCTTCCTCATCCATACACTCCATCTCTCAACATATTTTTATTGATATCACACTAGCACCCTATCTGCATACTACGCCCCTTCCTTCACTTAAGTAGTTTGTCTGATTAACGCTCTAATAATCCCTAGTCTAAAATGATTCTCCTTACTCTCCTATCACTAATTCTCTTCTTCTTCTCTTCACTATCATATCTGGTCCCTATCCAACCTGTTTAAGCTCTCCTACAGACACTACCTCTAATTTAGACAAAAAAACAATTCTATGCAAAACCACGAGATCAGCACAAATCCAGTCCAAAAACCTTCTGGCACACTATCAAAAAGATCCTAAACCCAGGAAGTCAGTCCTCCCTCCAACCATCCTGTGGTAGTACCTCCCCTGACATAGCACCTCAGTTTAACTCTTACTTCATTGATAGCATAGCTTCCATCATTAACAAATTCACTCCATCTCCCTCTGCCCACTCTTAGCCTCTCATTACCTGTCACTCCACATTTTTCCTTCAACCGGTTTCTACTTCCTTTATCAAATCCCTCCTGTGCAAGCTCAGGCCATGTCCCTCCCCTATAAACAATCTTCCTAACGAATTTCTAAAAATGTCTGCTAATTCAGTTGGCTACCCTGTCTCAATAATCATTAATAGATACATCAAGGAGGCTTATATCCCCTCCCTGTGGAAAAAATCCTTCATCCTTCCTCTCCAGAAAGGTGGCACCTCCACAAAAATCTCTAACTATAGGTCTATTGCTATTTTTTTTACCACTATCAAAAATTCTAGAAAAATGTATCCATAAACAACTTCTTCAATACCTACTTGACAGTAATCCTCTTCTCTCTCCCACACAACATGGATTCAGACCAGCACACAGCACTATCACTGCTCTACTATCCTTTACTGACACTGTCAACAAAACGTGTGACTCAGGAAACTTTGTCTCTTCTCTGTTCTTAGATCTATCCAAAGCCTTTGATACTGTTACCCACCCCAGCCATTATCTCAACTATCTCTTCTGGGTTTAACCAAAACATCCCTACAACGGTTCACTAGCTATCTCTCTAACAGATATCAGTCTGTCAAATGGAACTCTAACTTCTCTCCTTACTTACCTGTTAACACTGGGGTACCCCAAGGCTCAATACCAGGTCCACTTCTCTTTACCATCTTATTAACCATCTTAATACTGCCACCAGACAAGCCACCCTAATTCAATATGCTGATGACTCTACATCAATCTGCTCTGTCAGGATTCTTTCTCATCTACAGAGTTTAAGGCAAGAAGCATTCAATTCCATTAAATCATGGCTCCCCAGCAACCATTTACTACTTAAACCAAAAATAAAACTACACTTCTACTACTTTTACCAAAACACTTTTTTCCAGATGCCTCTATACTAGTACTTCTCTGAGCAATACTTTAGTCAATGTGGTTTCACATACAAAACTATTAGGTGTAACTATTGACAACAATCTTAAGTTTGACCTACATATCAGCAACGTCATAAAAAACTATTCAAAAATTGGGCATGATGTATAGGGCTAAGAAATTCAACTGTAACTCCACAAGAGTAACCTTTGCCACCACCTGTCTCGTACCCTCCCTTTTATATGCTTCATCTGTTCTAACCAATCTTCACTCTTCCCTCAAAGCAAAATGTAGTCAATGTTATAATAAAATAGCAAAATTACTAATCTCACCATTGCTGTGCTCTCAAGCCCCTAAATTGTCTCGAACTACCCCACCTTCTCACATTTAATCAACTAAGATTAACTCTCAAAATACTGTACAATTCCTCATTTTCGCAAACTGCATCGTCACTACTTCAACACTATATTCCATCTCATGACCTACACTCCTCTCACAAGTATCTACTATCTATTTACAAACCTCAAAAATCTAATGGGTTAAGTCTTTACTCTCACTGTGTTGCCAAATCCTGGAACCAAATTCCAGAATTAATCACAGTTATACCCCACTACTATTCCTTCAAGTCTAGGCTGAAAGAACATCTAACAATAATTGGATCTGCCCGTGCTCCCCGCCATCTTAGCACTCTTTTCTATTCCCTTCTTCCCCACTCTTAATGGACTTTCTCTTGATAGATCCTACTTCCCTTCCTGCATTACATACTTTCTAGCCTCACCTCTCTTTAATTCCTTGACATTCTAATGTCCTTTCTTTATATTTTTACACTAACATTTCTGTATCTCAGAATTTGACTGAAATTTACTATCTAGTTCTCCTGCCAGAAAAAGTATATGGCTTTTACAACCTATTACTTATTCTGTTATATATTTTTTATGCATCATTATGTAGCACGCACATTAGGAACTCTCTTCTAACTTGTATATAAATTAATGTATGGTCAACTTTATTACTTGCCTTTATATTTTGCTTATTTTTATTTTATTCTATTTCACATATTGTACTTCTTTGTTATTGTCTTAATATTTGTAACCATTGTTAATTTTTTTTATGCATCATTATGTAGCACACACATTAGGAACTCTCTTCTAACTTGTATATAAATTAATGTATGGTCAACTTTATTACTTGCCTTTATATTTTGCTTATTTTTATTTTATTCTATTTCACATATTGTACTACTTTGTTATTGTCTTAATATTTGTAACCATTGTTATTTTTTTTAATTCTGTTTAATGTGCACTGTGGAGCATTTTTCCCCGGGCCTCTGCTAAAAATGGACTCATACCCAGCCAGACTTTCCCGGTAAACAAATGTCAAATAAATAAGGTTTCCTGTGGGTGAACAAAGTATTTCCATTTGGCAGGGTAACTTCATTTGTTTAGGCCCAGTTAGAAGACATGTAAGCTGTTTAGGCTGCTTTTTTCCTAAGAGTGTCAGCTTGGAAGGTCTGTGAGGCAGCTGCCTGGTCTTCCAGTTTTCTAGTATCTGGTAGAGTAACTGATTACCACCATCACCCAAGTGCAAACCACAAACATTGTAGAGCATGTGTTCATCCTGAAGGTTCATTTCTACTGCCTGAATATGTCTGAGAGCACTGTAGTATGACCCAGCAACAGTCCGTATGAAGCTGACAGTGTGCTACATAATATAATTATTAGGAAGTCTACAGGCCTGCCATCTGTCTCTGAAACATTTAGACCCAATATTGTAGCCCTAGTCACAGTCAACCAACCAGTATAATCCAGTGATGAGAATGAAGTGAGAGTCAATAAGTAGTAGCTGCACCACAATGTCCCCCCAGACAGTGACAGTTGCAGTACATGGCAGTACACATGTATACAGCAGCCTGCCACCACTCCATGAGCCCTTGCCCTTGATGAGTGACAAAGTGATAATGTGGGGTCACAGAACAAATACAATGCAAACAGTGTTATTTAAAGGCTATGCTAGAATGTGCATGGTCAAGCCACACTGTGCATTAGACATCTCCACATGCACCACACAAGAGGGAGGGAGGAGTAGGTCACAGTCAATATCATTTCCACAAGTGCCAGGGAATGCAATGACATGTGGTTGACATTACAGCTTGAGTGGGTGGCCATGTGACTGGAGGCAGTGACAATAGTGTTATAGCTGATTGTATTCTGTGTCATACACAGTGAGTTCCAGTGACAGGGAGGGGTGCCACTATGGCACTGTAGCTGGGATGGGATAGCACTGTGATGGCTAAATGTAGCAGGACTGAATACCCATGCTGCATGAGAGGACCTGTGCTGTGCATACAAGCAGTGTTATGGAAGATGCAGGTGTAGAACAGATGCATATCTCTGCTCCCATTCCTCTTGCACACCTGATCTGTTTATGCAACACTTACGCAGTGGCATACCAGATACTAGAAAGCTGGAAGGTCAGGTAGCTGCCTATGCCCTGCATGTGCAGTGCTGCTGTATACATATTCAGTGTGGGTATTAACCTTGTGCATCTCTCAATGAAACATGCAAGGGTTGGCCACTCCCTTAACCTGTGCCCACTCCCCCAGGTATTACCAGCTGTGCTTTCATCATCCCCAATACAGTTACACTAGATCTCCTCCTTGTTAGTTAGGCTTTTAGTCGGAGGAGAACCCAACTCCAATGGTTTACCTCTCTAATGTGATCTGTGTGCCTTCTTGCAGGACCACCTGATGATGATAACACACCTCTTAACCTTGCTGTGAAATGTGTGATTCCACCCATCAGTAGCACTGATCCAGTGCCTCCTAGATGGGGACCCTCCCCATAAGAGGGCACCCATGAGTCCTGAGTGCTTATAGCAGGACATCATTCTCAGCTTGACTGAGTTGTCCAACTTCTGAGATCTACTCCCTCTTCTGAACACAATAATACCTATAAAAGCAAAAGATATGGCTGTAGACTAGTGATTGCTGAAGCCAGTAAAATAGCAGTTGCAAAAAGTGGGTTGCCATAGAAATGTAACACAATACACATATGAACAGGGATGGGAACACTGGATGCTACAGACATGCTGTTGCATGGACAGTAGGGTACACCAATGATTTCCTAGACAAGTGGTAGGGACAGACATGTGCATGTATATAGCTGGAGTCGTTGTCACATGAAAGTCCCACGGGAAAATACTGCAGAGGGGCAGGCTTCAGAAACAACATAGGTAGATGTAACCTTGAGTCACAGGTGACTGTGGGATAGAGGGCTATGATGTTGAGGTCACACAGGGGGTGGCCCACTAGTGTTGTCCCTACAGCATAACCACACATCAACTATGTGTAGACCACACAGTACAGTTAAATATAGGCAGTCCTGATAGTGGGATGCCTTCCCACAGACACAGTGTAGATATACAAACTGCATATATTACATATAGAATAATATACTAATCTGTGCTAGAGTTAACTACAATTTATAGCCATATATGTACCTATGCCTTGATCCAAGGCAAGGGCTCATGTACAATACACCTGAGAAACACACCTTACCATAGTACTGCAGAACACTGTGTACCTCCTCTGGGGTGTCGTCTTTGAACTATGATTTTCTGTTGCCAAAATCTTACTTCAGACTACTGTATTGCTGCTGCCCCTGTTCTGGTGCAGAATTCACTGTTCACAATGGCGGCATGTCCACTTAAGCGGAGAATAAATATCAGTTTGTGCAGTATATATTCAAATGGTGGAAGGCTATGCATCTATGACTTGCTGTATTTTTGGTGAAGCACACACATGCATGATGCACAGCTGAATTCCACTTCATGCCACCAAAACAATACACCTAAGTACTCACCAGTGATGTCTTCTTGCATACAATCAGTTAACTTTGAAGTGGCACTAGGCTGCACTATTCACAATACAGAAGTCACATTTCCAGCATGAATCACAAGCTACACATTTGATTTACATGATATACATGTCAATGTCTGCCAATGCTAGAGCCCCATCGAGACTACCTGCCTGGTGTGTTAAGGACAGCAAATTCATGCTCTTTTGACTACACAGATTGTTCAGAATTTAGCTTCTGGGGTGATGTATAGGTCTACTTAGGAAGGTGGATGCTGGATTCAGTCTAAAAGAGCTGTTGCATGAGGCAACTGGCATCTCCAAGACCAGTGGCCAGTGCAGGAACCAGTATGAGCACCTGCAGTGGTACCACCATGAAGGCATATGGCAGTGGGAGTAGATGTTAGGCAAGAATACTCTTAGTGGCAAAGTCTTTGGCATTACTGTTTTTTTCAAACTGTAATTTTAAACATTTGTATCTGCCATTCACAGTTTGTTTGTCTTTTCGTCTTTTTCTCAGTTAGCAGTCGCCACAGTGGAACTCCAGTCCGCTAATGATTGGCAGTCGATTTTTATGGTGCTGAGTTGCCAGCCCGATGCCCAACCTTCAGCGAAGGCACGCCCATTCACGCATGTCTTTCAGAGGCCAGTCGACCACAGGGAGGACATGCAGACTCCACACAGAAGGCACTCCAGCCGAGAATCGAACAGGAGAACCTCTTGCTGTGAGGTAACAATGCTACCGCTGTACCACCACGGATCAGTCATGTTCCTAATAATGTTACTTCCTTACACACTTACCCAGGCATGCCTGGATTGCTACTGTAAGGGGCTGTACCTGTGCTGTGCCGGTTGCTTGTATATATGTTACACCACTGCTGCAGACTGTGAGGTAACTCATGCCTATTCTTTCATGAGTCTGTGGACATCATCTCAAGCCTCTGCTGTCTTACACGAGGCTGAGGCTTAGTTGTGAGAGAGTTTCTGTGGACACATTTCTTGGATTCTTATACCTTGCATATGCATGTGGGAATATAGTTTTCCGCTGATGGCTGTCACAATGATACGTACATGTGCATGTGTCTGTCCCTTTCATATTTCAGCATAAGCTCATTGAGAGGTGATCCATGTTAGGTGATGCAGGAGGCAAATGAGACTTTAGGCATGGGGGTTAGTTAGTGTATTACCAACTGACTTGTACTCTATCAAAATGTACGATTTATAGATCATCTTCATTTATACCAATCTTTCCATTGTACCATCATACCGCAAGTCATAATGTTGTTGCGTTCGATCATCCTTACTTTCCTCTTCTCCTTTGGCAGATGACATGGTTCTCTACCACTGCAATGACTCCCTAACTACCATACAGCAATATCTGCAATCTGTCTTCAATCTCTTCATTGAGTCGATTACTACTAAAAATATCCAAAACTTAATTGATGCTTTTTGATAAAAACAAAAACTCAGCAGATCCAAGAAAGCATTAACAATTTATCATCAAAAACAGCCATCCCTTAGAGCAAGTCACCTCTTTGAAGTATTATGGTTTCTGGTTAGATACACACAAATCGAACCTCCTGCACAGGAACAATTGCACGGCACCAAAATTAAGATAAATCCAGAAAAAAAAGCGGAGCCAGCAAACTGTGACCTAAAACACTATTTATTCTTTATAGTAACATAAAGACAGTTGACCAGACTGGTTTCAGCTGGTAAGAACACACAGCCTTCATCAGTGTAAAGCAAAACAGTCAAATGCTGCAGTTTAAATACATACAGATGTCATACTATTGGCTCATCTTCAAAATTGCTCATTAAGGCCAGGTGGGAACAATCCACCTAGCTTTACAATCCATTTCTTTTCTTTAGAGTCTAAGATAGAATGCCATCCGGTTTTATTAGATTTGTTGCCCTTAACCATGTCAATAACCATTAAAGTGAATTTAGCAGTTTTGTGTGTCTGACTATGTTTGTACAAAGCATAATTAACTTTCTTGTTTTTAATATTACTTACGTGTTCAGAAATTCTGAGTCTGAGAGGGCAAGAAGTCTGTCCAATGTAAAAGGATCCACAACTGCATGTGGCCAAATAGACTAGCCAGTCACTGCTACAGTTGGCAAAAAATTGGATGTCATATACCCTGGGACAATTCCTACTCGTGAATTGTTTGGATTTCATGGTTTTGTCACAATTAATGCAGTGGCCACATGGGCGGTCAAAGTAGTTTGTAGTGAATAAGTATACCCTGTGTCATGTGTATGCTTATAGTGGTTACAGCAAGATGCCAAATTCTTACCTTTGCGAAAAGAAAACAAGCATCTATCCGGTATTATGTTGGCTACTTCTAGATCACATTGTAAAATGTTCCAGTGTCTGTTGATGCTATTGATTAATAAATCAGAGTTCCTGGCTTAAGTTGTTACAAACCTGATGGGTTGTGGTTCGTCATGGTTACATGATTTGTAGGATAATAAATCCTCCCTGTGTAATGTATTGGCCCAATTGCTGGCTTGCAGAACATGTCCTATGTGATATCCCCTGGATCTGAATCTATTGATAAGGTCCCATCTATGTTCTTGGAAAGCTTCTTCATGGGAACAAATACGCCTCATGCATATGAATTGGGATTTCGGGATGTTCCTAGCGATGTGAGGAGGATGAAAGCTTGATGCATGGAGGACAGTGTTGTATTCTGGGTGCTTCCTGAAGACCTGTGTACTTAGACGCTGTGTACTTAGATATATGTTAACATCTTCTTTTATCAGGATACTTGTTTTTGGCAGACCAAGGGGACAGCAATGGGGGCATCTTTTGCCCCCATATATGCTGACCTCTTCATGGCCTTTATTGAGGATCAAATCATTTATGATAACAGCCATAACATATATCTGGAGGAAATCGACATCTGGAGACGTTATTTGGATGACTGCTGGATGGTATGGAGGTCAGATGTGGAGTATCTAACTGAATTAATTTCTTACTTGAATGACAACAAATGGGGTCTACAGTTTACAGTCAACTACCATGTAAGTACAATTACTTTTCTTGATGTCTTGATCAACAGACAACCTGACCATACTCTAAGTACACAGGTCTTCAGGAAGCACCCCGAATACAACACTGTCCTCCATGCATCAAGCTTTCATCCTCCTCACATCGCTAGGAACATCCCGAAATCCCAATTCATACGCATGAGGCGTATTTGTTTCCATGAAGAAGCTTTCCAAGAACATAAATGGGACCTTATCAATAGATTCAGATCCAGGGGATATCACATGGGACATGTTCTGCAAGCCAGCAATTGGGCCAATACATTACACACGGAGGATTTATTATCCTACAAATCATGTAACCATGATGAACCACAACCCATCAGGTTTGTAACAACTTACGCCAGGAACTCTGATTTATTAATCAATAGCATCAACAGACACTGGAACATTTTACAATGTGATCTAGAAGTAGCCAACATAATACCAGATAGATGCTTGTTTTCTTTTCGCAAAGGTAAGAATTTGGCATCTTGCTTTAACCACTATAAACATACATATGACACAGGGTGTACTTATTCACTACAAACTACTTTGACCGGTAAACCTCTTGTTGGATGCTTCCCATGTGGCCACTGCATTAATTGTGACAAAATCATGAAATCCAAACAATTCACGAGTAGGAATTGTCCCAGGGTATATGACATCCAATTTTTTGCCAACTGTAGCAGTGACTGGCTAGTCTATTTAGCCACATGCAGTTGTGGATCCTTTTACATTGGACAGACTTCTCGCCCTCTCAGGCTCAGAATTTCTGAACACGTAAGTAATATTAAAAACAAGAAAGTTAATAATGCTTTGTACAAACATAGTCAGACACATAAAACTGCTAAATTCACTTTTATGGTTATTGACATGGTTATGGGCAACAAATCTAATAAAACCGGATGGCATTCTATCTTAGACTCTAAAGAAAAGAAATGGATTGTAAAGCTAGGCGGATTGTTCCCACCTGGCCTTAATGAGCAATCTTGAAGATGAGCCAATAGTATGACATCTGTATGTATTTAAACTGCAGCATTTGACTGTTTTGCTTTACACTGATGAAGGCTGTGTGTTCTTACCAGCCGAAACCGGTCTGGTCAACTGTCTTTATGTTACTATAAAGAATAAATAGTGTTTTAGGTCACAGTTTGCTGGCTCCGCTTGTTTTTCTGGGTTCTGGTTAGATACCTCACTCAACTTCCACCTGCATCTTGATAATACACACAAAAAATAATCCCCACTTTTCTGGGCAGAAAAATATCCCTTTTCCTCTCACTCTCCACTAGGTCTGCAAAAGGAAAAGGAATCCTACTCCCTCATCTCAAATTCAGTTTCCTTCATGTATCGGCAGTCACTACTAAAAACTCCACCATTAAAACCCAAGAAAACAAAATATATAGATTTCTTACACATTCTCCAAGAAATGAATACCACTGTGGAACACCAAGAAAGACAAACTGGCTCCCAATTAACCAAAGGGCAGACCTGCTCCTAGGATCTCATCTGCTCAGACCTCTACAATAATATACTTTCCCTCCTTTAACATCAAAACTAATAAGACACACCCTCACATGCAACATAAGAAACTTGAACCACTCAGGCCCTAACACACAAATCAGGCAATCCAAATTACAATCTAATGACTATATCTGCAATCTACATACCCCCAGGGGATAATATCCCAACACTAGAGAATATTCTCTTTTGGCTTTCACAATATTCATCTAATTAAACCGCTGTCCTGGGAGATGTTAACATTAATTGGCTACCTCTCTCCTCTGATAGTCCTAGCTCATATATTAATTTACATGGCTTCTCCCAATTAATCATCACTCCCACTCACACTAACAAACCTACAAACTCCATCTCTCTTCTTGACTGGATACTTGTCTCTAATCCTCAAAAATATCACTTCCCTGAAACTCTGCCTGACTCGGTTAGTGATCGTTGTCTGGTCAAAGTTCTGATATTCTCTCCACCCTATAACAGACCACATAGGTACATAGAGTGCCACAAACTCTCTAATTTTCAATCAGCCATATTAAATAATCATTTCTCAGCAATAAACTGGTTCTTCCTCAAGCATGTACCTCTTGAAGATGCTGTGCTTAAATTTAATTCTATTTTCTTTAACATTCTTACCTCCCTAGCCACTTATGTACAGTCAGAGTCAAATCATTCATATCTCCCTGGCTTACTCTATCCACATATACCTTAATGCAAAAAAGAGACAAAGCTTGGAGAATCTGGTCCAAAACAAAACTCCCCTCCCACCTCCAGCACTATAAAGGACTATGCAACCTTACAAAAAAAACCCCATAATCTACGACAAGAAAAACTTCTACAGCAATCCCCCACCCTCACTCTCATCAAGCCCAAAGAAATTCTGGCTCTCTATCAACCAAATTCTGCACTCAGGTAACCCCTCAAATCCCAATCCATGTCCAAACAAACTCCCCAACAAACATCAAACTTCAGTTCTTACTTCATTGACACCATCAACAAAAAATCACTCCAAACCAATTCTAGCACCAATGTTAACATCTCTCCTGACCCTCCATCAACCCCGTATCCCTCTCAGGCCTTCTCTCTGAAAACAGTCTCTATCGATTCTATTAAATCCTTGCTTCAGAAGTTAAAACTTTGCTCTCCTTCTGTTGATAATCTCCCACCACCCTTTCTTCAGAAGGCAGCAAACTCTCTTGCCCTCCTCATCTCCATACTCATCAACCGCTCCCTCACTGAATCCAAAGCTCCCGCAATCTGTAAACAATTCTATACTATACCCATTCATAAGGGAGGCACCTCCTCTGAACTTGCCATCTTCAGGCCAATCGCTATTCTATCCCCTCTTTCCAAAATATTAGAGAAATGTGTTCACAAAAAAATCCTCCACTGCCTCTTACAAGAAATCTTACTTACCCCCACACATGGCTTTCACCCAAAACATAGCACCTCCACTGCCCTCATATCCTTCTTAAATACTACATCCCAAGCCAGAGACAATAATAAACTTGTCTCTTGCCTATTCCTTGACCTGTCAAAAGCATTCAACACTGTATCCCACCCTCTACTGCTAGCCAAACTCTCTGAACATAAGCTATCTTCTTCAAATATTTGCTGGTTTGCTAGTTACCTCTCTGATTGACTTCAGTTGGTAAAATGGCCCTCTACAACATCCCCTGCCCTACCTGTCATGATGGGTGTACCTAAAGGATCTATCCTTGACCCATTACTATTTAACATTTTTACCAGTCAGTCATTTGCATCCTGTCCTCAGTCATCTCTTGAGCAATATGCAGATGTCTCCACTGTCATCAACATAGCAGACTCCCTCTCAGACCTAAATACTCTCACAGAAAAATCCTTCTGATCTATAGAAAACTGACTCACCAAGAATCAGCTGATTCTAAATCCAAACAAAAAAGCTAAACTCCTGCTTTTCACTCTCAAAACTATGAGCCAACTAAAAACTTCCTTCTCTATCTCTTCCCTTAACAATATACCTATCTCTGTTGAGTCTCACACCAAGCTTCTGGGGGTCATCATCACTGACCAACTCAAATTTGATCTGCATGTCTCCAACAACATCAAGAAAACTAACCAAAAGCTTGGACTTCTGTATAGAAACAAAAAAATTCTCTCCACACAGATCAAAAATCTCTCCATCCCATGCATACCTCCTTCCAAGCCTATTCTGTGGCACACAAATCCTCACTGACCTTCAGACCACTCTCCTATCAAAATTAGAATCCACGTACAACAAAACTGCAAGATTCACAGCAGATGTAACTTACCACTGACTTGCCTTTAAAAGCTTAAACTGGCTAGAATAATCAACTGCTTCTCTCTCTCAGCTTCAGATCATACATCAGGTTGATAGCAACCTGACTTTTGACCAATCTGTTGCTTCCGTTGTACAGGAAGCTTTCTACATTGCCCAGCTCATATGTAAGAGCATCTCATCCAGGGATAAAGAGATCATAACATCCCTGTATTCTTCCCCATATAAGGCCAATGATGGAGTACAATGTCCCCTTTGGCATGTACCTTGCAAAGCACATGCAGCAGCTGGAGAGACCACAGAGGTTCCTCACCAGGTGAATCCAGGGCCTCAAACATCTAACCTACACATATAGGCTAAAAGCCCTGTCCCTCTACACAGTTTCATACAGACTCCTCAGAGATGACCTCTGTCTGGCGAACAAAGCAATTTCAGACCCTACCTTGATGGAACTGCTGCATATCCACAAGTCAAGCTCCACTCGAGCAACCCATATGTGCGACCTCAACCTGGTCTGTGATATCCATAGGATTTGTTGGTGGGACAGATTTGTTTCCCAGCGACTTCCCCATCTGTGGAACAGACTTCCTCTCCATGTCAAGCAGAGTACATCATCGTTATCCCTTTTTAAGTGCAACCTGGATAACTACACCCCTGGGATTCCACCTGTTTCCTTGCTAGACAGGGTCTCTGGGTGCTGACTTGTCTAAACATGGACTAAACTCTTAGCTAGGCTTATAACGGCCTCAGGGCCAATAGCCTAGTAACCTCCTATGATACTGAACCAGCCATCCTTTTGTCCTGATCTTGCCTCTCATGTCTCTCTCTATATCCCTCCAAGGTCTCTCCAGAGCTCTGAACAAAACCTCCTCCAGATCTACAAACCCAGAAGTAAAATAGGGCAAAACCTATACAGCTACTCCACTGCCCAGTCTCGTAATAAACTCCCTCTAAATATCAGGAACATTAATCACCCACAAAAATTCAAGACTGCTATCAAAAACCTTTTAAACACTACTTGGATCTGTCACTGTAATTGCCCTCCATGACTGTTCCACCTACAACTCTCATATTCTCTTTCACCAACCTCCCTTACTTCCTCTTATGTCTACTCTCTCTCTGACTGTACTTCAGCTTTACTGCTACTTGTCTAATGAAACCTACAACTTACTCCTATCTGAGTTCTACTTAAGTAAACCTCATATCAACCATTCCTATTCCTGTAAGGGTATTCCTCATACATCTAATTGACCCACAATTACAGCGATTATACTGCTTGATTCAGTTTGTATAAAATGTCTATATGTAAATAATTAACGTCATGATTTGCTTTATGCTTTTTATATCTTACTGTATCATTATATTTACTGCTCTATATGTCTGTAATGCTTGTGGAGCTTTTCTTCCAGGCCTCTGCTGAAAAAGGACTTTGGCTCAGTTGGACTAACCCGGTCAACAAAAGTAAAATAAAATAAAATAAATAAATAAATATCTCTGACCGTGCATTCTCAGTTCTTGAGCCCAAAACTGTTGGAGTTCCTCCCTCGTGAAATTAAAGACTCATCCCCTTATTCCAAGTTCTGCTGTCCTCTAAAATCACATTTAGTTAATGCAAAATGTACCTGCTACCTCTCACATCGCATCACTTAATGTCTACTTTAACTCTTCACTACTCTAACCCAGCCACTAAGATCCTTTGCTCCTTTTCACATCTCTAATTTAGTCTAATTCTTCTTCTTTCGGCTTTTCCAGGTTAGGGGTCACCACAGCGGATCACCTGTCTGCTCATGATTGGCAGCGAAGTTTTTACGGTGTTGATTTGCCAGCGGAAGGCACACACATGCATGCACTCACACCTAGGGCCAATTTAGAGTGTCCAATCCACCTACAGCATGTCTTTGGGATGTGGGAGGAAACCAGAGCACCTGGAGGAAACCCATGCGACCACAGGGAGGACATGCAGACTCCGCACAGAAGGCACCCCAGCCAAGGATCGAACCAGAGAACCTCTTGCTGTGAGGCAGCAATGCTAACTGCTACACCACTATGGCTGCCCTTCTAATTTAGTCTAATTAAACTTCTCAAATGTTTTGAAAATTTTGTACATATTGGAATGAATACTTTGGATTTACTATGCATCATAAGCACAATATCATTGCATTGTTTTACTGTTATTGATGTGTTACTGTACTCTTGTCTATTTTGTGTGTCTCCTCATTTTTTGACAATGGTAAAGAAATTCTGCCCAGCCCAGCCTGTGCCTATAACTGTGATAGGGGTGAGAACTATGACTGCCTCACTTGGGGGGAGGGGGGAGGCAAGGTGCGGGGGCGATGCTGATCACACTAAGGCAAGTAATCCAACTCAGATACCTGAAACCAATGTCAGGGATTAAACTCAATAAAATGGAGGAAGAGGTTACCGAAATGATTACCAAGTGGGAGTGCTGGATGCTTGTTGTGTATATAAGCAGCAACGGCCTTGTCAGAGTCAGCTGATTCCCAAGCTTGAGCAGAAAGATGGCATGGAGACAAGGAGGATAGAAGGCAGCATTCTCAGAAGTGTTACCTGCACCAGTAGCAAGCATGATTATGAAAAAGAGGATTAGACAGTATAATAATGACTGGCTGTGGCAGTGGACAATGGAGAAGAACTTGGGACTTGTAGGAATATGGGAGATATGTGGCAAAGAGTCAGCCCAGCTGGGACAGCAATGGTTAGTGGTAGGTTGTAAAGGTGCATAATAACAATCATACCATTAAACTAAAATGGAGTGTGACAGAAACTAAAGGGAGGTAGGTTATAAGGCAGCATATAGAAAGTAAAAAGAAATGCAGACCATAGAAGATGAAAAACCAAGCATGATTCAGAGTGCAGTAGTAGAAGTCTTTTGCAATGTAAGCAGGAGTCTGAGTAGGAATATGCTGTAGCTGCATATAGTAATACTGGAGCCAGTCTGGAGAAGAGGGGTCATTACTGATATCAAAGCAACAGTGGTCAGTGGCAAAATTAAGAGAGTCATGGAGGTGCCTGGGAAGTAGTTGTTCAGGAATGACAGAGAAGAAGAGATAGAGATGAGGTAGTAATCTTTTTAAAGGAGGACATCTGAAGCTAGATCAGACAGGAAGAACTGCAAACCAAAATAGGGAACAGAAATGAGAAGGCCAGAAAGTGCATTGACAGTTGGTATAGAGAAAGAGTGGGAAGGTGAGTGGACAGTGTTTCACCCCCCCCCCCCAACACATCAAGGGAGAAGAATGAGAGACTAGAAGAGTGAATAAAGGAGTTGGATAACAGGAAGAGGTTATATTCATGGGGAATCTGATTTTCCAGGAACAGACAGAGATTTTGAACTCCAGGAAAGTAGGAAAATGGAAGTGGATGTTGATCACACCTGGGCTGGACCACTAGGGGCAGGTGAGAGGACAGTGGCAACAGCAAACAGAGTGCTGGAGGGTATTTTCAAAACGTTTGACTATAATCAAAGAGTATTATGCTTCTACTCTGCAGAGCCCTGGACAGACCATACCCTGAGTACTGCAGACAGTACTCAGGTATGGTCTGTCCACTACTCAAGGTATTATGCTTCTACTCTGCAGAGCCCTGGACAGACCATACCCTGAGTACTGCAGACAGTACTCAGGTATGGTCTGTCCAGTACTCAAGGTATTATGCTTCTACTCTGCAGAGCCCTGGACAGACCATACCCTGAGTACTGCAGACAGTACTCAGGTATGGTCTGTCCAGTACTCAAGGTATTATGCTTCTACTCTGCAGAGCCCTGGACAGACCATACCCTGAGTACTGCAGACAGTACTCAGGTATGGTCTGTCCAGTACTCAAGGTATTATGCTTCTACTCTGCAGAGCCCTGGACAGACCATACCCTGAGTACTGCAGACAGTACTCAGGTATGGTCTGTCCAGTACTCAAGGTATTATGCTTCTACTCTGCAGAGACCTGGACAGACCATACCCTGAGTACTGCAGACAGTACTGAGGTATGGTCTGTCCAGTACTCAAGGTATCATGCTTCTACTCTGCAGAGATCTGAACAGACCATACCCTGAGTACTGCAGACAGTACTCAGGTATGGTCTGTCCAGTACTCAAGGTATTATGCTTCTACTCTGCAGAGCCCTGGACAGACCATACCCTGAGTACTGCAGACAGTACTCAGGTATGGTCTGTCCAGTACTCAAGGTATTATGCTTCTACTCTGCAGAGACCTGGACAGACCATACCCTGAGTACTGCAGACAGTACTCAGGTATGGTCTGTCCAGTACTCAAGGTATTATGCTTCTACTCTGCAGAGACCTGGACAGACCATACCCTGAGTACTGCAGACAGTACTGAGGTATGGTCTGTCCAGTACTCAAGGTATCATGCTTCTACTCTGCAGAGATCTGAACAGACCATACCTTGAATACTGTCTGCTGTCCTGGTAGCCACAGAGGAGAGCCACCAAAAAGATCCATGAGATGAAGGGGAAGGGATATTACCACAAAGTATGTCAGCTAGTGCTCTTCTCACCAAAGACAGGAAGAGAAAGTGGCACCATGATATTTTTTTGCATAAGGTCATGCTAGGGAGATATGGAGGGGCCATCCTGATCAGGCAGGACAGAGGGGGAAGGAGGATAAATTGTAAGGGTTACCTACATCCTGGGTTTTCAAAACAACTTTTTAACAGATAGAGTTGTAGACCATTGAAATGGACTACCAGAAAGGATAGTGGATAGGGAATCCACATGGGTATTCAACAGGGCATAAAGCTGTTAGAAAAATTGTAAGAGGGAAGTAGGGACTGACAGAATGCAGACTGTTAAATGCACTTACAGAGCAGCCTAGATAGACTTGCTCTCTCCTTCTGCCTCAAGCACACGTAGTGTAATATAATGCAGTGTGTCAAAGTGGAAGGAAGACTTGCATAGTTCTAGCAACCAAAGAAAATTGCATCACTTGCGGAAAACAAAATTATTATCCCTCTATATAGCAGTGGAAATACTTCATTTAGGTGTGACAATTCTTGAGGCCTCAGGTTTAACAAAACACTGGTAGAACAGAGGAAGGCAACAAAAGTAGTGCTTGGATTTCACCAGAAGTCATATAAAGGAACATTTCTGTCCACAGTTGCTCTTTAAATAATATAATAAGTATAGTTACAAAATCCATTCATTTGGTCTGTGTTTATGTAACTAAAGCACTTATAGAGAACATGGATCAATGCACAAGTGCTTCACATAAATCCATCCACACATTTCTTCACCTACCAGATAAGATATATAGGTAATCAATTAAAGAGTTTAATTGACTGACATCAACCCAACAGAAATGTACAATAATCAAACAGACTTTCCCTCCTTCTTACAGTTATTCTGTAATATGTAAATAGTCTATACATTCTCTACATAGTTCAGAGTTCACACCATGTTTCACTTAAGTTGAGGTTATTTTGCCCTCTCAGCAACTGCAGCAAGTTTCTCTCGGTCATACGGCTGAAGTTTTAATATTTTTCTCCGGTCTTGGTTACCTGACATCACTAACTGTTCAGTTATTTATTTATTTATTTATTTATTTGCGTGTTTATTTATTTATAATTAGTAGTGTTTGTTTTCATACAGGCCAAGGCTGGCTATTACACAATTGTTTTTTTTTATAACGGTATCCATTAGCAACCAATCCTATATTCCACATAAGCAAGATAAGCAAAAGCAAACACAGCACCACTGTCACTCTTAAAATTACACCTGGTCTTATCTTCTGCAGCAGTAACTGGACTTGTACATAAAACCAGATGGTTAGTCCAACCTCAGTTTGAGCACAGTGAGCTCGACAAGTGGTGTGAAACTGCAGGTATTAATAATGCAAGACTAGCCAGTAGTGCAGTGCAGGAAAGGAAATGTAGTCCGTTCCACTAACAAGGCATAGTTACCGCAGAAGCAAGACTACAAGAAGGAATATGCATTGCACTTTGCTGTAGTGTCTCTTGGACAAACTCTGTAGGTTACATAAAGCACTTGGGTAATAACTGGTCATGTTAACCTGTTACTATTCATACATCCTAGCCATGTCAGTAATCTATACCCCCAATGTGGAAGGGCTGCTACTTAGGTACTTGTATTCCAAGATCACACAGTGTGGCAGATGAGGCAGGCCAGTATTGTGATGTTTGAACTCCAAGTTCATGCAGCCTCATAGTATTAATATAATAGTGATAGTGGGGCATACAGCTTTCCATGCCAGGGGTGCAGCAGAGTTTGTCCTCCTGCAAAGCCTCAAACTTCTGCTTAACATCTATCGCTGAATTTATCCAATGATCACATATTTGGGCATCCACTTTTGGAATTTTGACATTGTGGATTCATACTTGTGCTGAAACAATATAAAAACAGGTGAGTATGTGAAGGCAATCCTTATCAGTCTGTTAATCTCACTTCCACTTCCAGGCACATTTAAGGTTGTGCATGACAGGTGCATGGGATACCCAAATGTTAATTTTCTCGGTGAGGGTCAATGACATTGCTTCACACAGCAGTTCTCTGAACATTCCACAATCATCCATAACACCAAGGTAAATAGGAAAGAATCCAAAGATGTGGTGTATCTGTATTTCAGGAAGGCCTTTGATAGTATACCTCCCAGGAGATTGGCAAGAGTATCAGAGTATTGGGTGAGATGTAAAGTTGCAGAGTAAACTGGAAGTTGGTCTTCTGATACAGATACAAAGATCTATTACTTATCTTCAGACACAACCCAATAAACAATCTGTAGAGTGATAAGCATTCAGTGCTGGACATAATCCTAATTGGTATATTTGGATCAGACATCACACTAGTTTGAGAGTAAAACCAATTTGCATGCAGATGATACAACATATAGAAACAGAAATGAACAGATAGGATTGCTCTCATTCTTTCTGCTAATTTACCTATCTGTAGGATAGGGTGTTGATCATCAGATAGGATTGCTCTCATTCTTTCTGCTACTTTACCTATCTGTAGGATAGGGTGTCGATCATCAGATAGGATTGCTCTCATTCTTTCTGCTAATTTACCTATCTGTAGGATAGGGTGTTGATCGTCAGATAGGATTGCTCTCATTCTTTCTGCTAATTTACCTATCTGTAGGATAGGGTGTTGATCGGCAGATAGGATTGCTCTCATTCTTTCTGCTAATTTACCTATCTGTAGGATAGGGTGTCGATCATCAGATGGGATTGCTCTCATTCTTTCTGCTAATTTACCTATCTGTAGGATAGGGTGTCGATCATCAGATAGGACTACTCTCATTCTTTCTGCTAATTTACCTATCTGTAGGATAGGGTGTCGATCATCAGATAGGATTGCTCTCATTCTTTCTGCTAATTTACCTATCTGTAGGATAGGGTGTTGATCGTCAGATAGGATTGCTCTCATTCTTTCTGCTAATTTACCTATCTGTAGGATAGGGTGTTGATCGGCAGATAGGATTGCTCTCATTCTTTCTGCTAATTTACCTATCTGTAGGATAGGGTGTTGATCGTCAGATAGGATTGTTCTCATTCTTTCTGCTAATTTACCTATCTGTAGGATAGGGTGTTGATCGTCAGCATTCTCATCATCATCCCCCTTTTTCCCAATTTTCTACATCAGACTGGGATGTCATATTGACTGTCATCATTTCTCTCAATTCAATGTCATTCTCCTACCTTTGGCAGTCATGCCTGATTGTTGCAGGTCTTCTGTCACACATTCCATCTTCCTCTTTGCTGGATGCCCTCATTTCCTCTTTCCTGTCCCAAGTATTCTTCACCAGATTGTCTTCCACTTTTCTGCAGATGTGCTCAAACCATCGCCATCTGTTTGACCTTCTCTGCAATTGGTGCTACTTTGGCTTCTGGACTGATGTAATTTCTTTGTTTTTCCAACAGTGTGTCTCCTACAACCCATCACAGGCATTTCATCTCTATCACCTCTAGCTTTCTCAACTGCTCTGCCTTTATTATCCAGGTTTCAGGCCCAAACAGCAGTATTATATATGCTGTTTTGTACACCTGACTTTTCAGCTTCTTTGTCATTCCTCTGTCACACACTATCCCTAACATTATGTGCCAGTTGGCTGCAGCCCCTCTGATTCTAGCTTTGATCTCTTCATTCAGACTTCCCTTCATCTCCCAGATACCTGAAGCTGGTAACCTGTTCCACTATATAGGGGTGGGAGGTTGGCATAATGGTTAAGGTGTTTACCTTACAAGCACAAGGTGCAGGGTTTGATTCTCACATGGGGTAATTGGCTAGGTTTAAAATGGCCCACAAGGGCAGTTAGCCTAGTACTAATCTATGAATCTATGAATCTATCTTTCCTTCTATCTCATTTCTCAGCTTTTTCTGATTTCCCCCATCTGTGCAGTCCAATCCCATTTTGCATTCCATCCTCCTATCCTTTGCTGAAGTTCTTGCTAAAACTTTGCCTGTAATGCCATCATTATTTGCATACAGTATCTTGATTTGTCCCTTCTGACCTGTTTGCAAATGTAGTCCATCACCAGTATGAACAGCAGTGGGCTCAGAGCTGAATCCTGATGCACACCAAGTCCCACTGGGAACCCCTCCATGAGATTGAACATTGTCCGTACTTGAGCCACTGGGTCCTTGTAGACAGCCTGCACCGATTCTGCCAATGTTTCCAGGACCTCAAACTACCACAGTACTACCCAAATCAGCTTTCTTGGACCTTGTCATATGCCTTCTCCAAGTCTAGGAATATCCAGTTGGATTTTTTCCTCATCTCTAGTTTTTTCTCAGCTATCGGTCTCACTGTAAATATTGAGTCAGTTATGCTGCATCCTGATCTGAATCCATACTGCTCATCTTCCATCTTACTTTCAACTACTCGGTGCATTCATTTATGAATCACCCTCCTCAGAACTTTCATGCAGTGTGACAAGAGTTTGATACTTCTGTACTGCCCAGTTTTAGATTTTATTTTTATTTTATTTTTATTATTTTACATTTGTTGACCGGGCTAGTCCAACTGGATATATCTCCATTTTCAGCAGAGGCCCGGGGAGAAAAGCTCCACATTTAAAAAAGGAATTACATTTTAAGCACATAAAAAAAATAACTCATAATACACATTATTACCTATTTCTAAAAACAAGACTAGTAAGAGTAAGAGCAGGGCAAGAGAAATGACAGAAAGTTGTCTGAAGAAAGAAGAGGAAGTTGAACAATCTAGGGAAAAAGTAACATCCAAATGAACAAGCTAACAAGTTTTAATACCAAGAAGAGAGCTGAAAGATCAAGGAGAGAGAAGCAGTGAAAAAAGAGAGAGCAAGGATAAAGAGAAATACTAGTGAGTAAGAGATTTGTAGCCGTGAGGAGGATAGATGCAGAAGAGGACTTCACAGAGGTAGAGATAGAAAGAAAAAGAGAGGAAGCAGGATGGAAAGAAAAGTAGGGAGAGAGAGATGGATAAGATAGAGCAAATTACTTTAGTCAGGATTAGAGCATGGACACATCCAGTGGCTTTTAAGGTAAATTCTAAGTTTTTGTTTAAACAGAACAGTAGATGCAATGGAAGTAAGTTCAGTAGGTAATTGATTCCAGTGTTTTCCAATAGTGTTAGAGAAAAGGGAATCACCTGCTAGGTTATTGGATTTGGTTAAGGTAACTAGCAGCTTACTTGATGAACGAAGGGAGTTCAGATTAGAGTAGGGGGTTATGAGGTTAGAGAGTATGGGTGTGTTTTGAGGTTGGTAGAATGCTTTTTGGACAAATGTCAGTTGAGACTGTAGCAGCATGTTAGACAATTCAAGCCAGTTAAGTTGCTGCAGATTCAGACAGTGGTGAGTTCTGAAAGGTTGACCAGTGACAAATCTAGCTATATTATTGTATGTGGAACATAATTTTGAGAGATTATTTTTCTTAAGGTTTGTATAGATTGGTGAGGCATAGAGAAGAGTCGAGATAAGATGAGAGTGGGCAAGAGTAGCTTTGGCTTGGGGGGTTAAGAAAGTTTTAATTCTATAAAGAGAGCCAAGTTTCCTGTTTACAGATTTAATGGTATTGTTGATATGGCAATCAAAGGTAAGGTTGTTGTCAATCGTGACACCTAGCAGTTTGGTATCGGGGTCGGGTGATATAATGGTTCCATTGTTAGATAGGATAGTAAAGTCTAATAGAGGGGATCTGGTACTGGGCTTAAAGAGTAGGAGTTTGGTTTTTTTAGCGTTTAGGAGTAAGCAGCGTTTTGAGAACCAAGTTTCAACTTTAGAGAAAACAGCTTGAGTAATAGTTTGAAGTTCAGAGATGGATTTAGCAGAGCAAATTAATGTGGAATCATCTGCGTATTGTATACAAGTAGCCTGGGGGATAGCTGTTTGTAAGTCATTAATAAAGAGGGAGAAAAGAAGTGGTCCAAGAATGGAGCCTTGGGGGACCCCGAGTGAAATTGGGAGAAGGGATGAGAGTTTATTATCCCAGAGAACAGCTTGTTTCCTGTTTGTAAGATAGGAACAAAACCATTGGACAGTCTTAGATTCTAAGGAGAGAGATTCAAGAATTTTTAAGAGAATAGAGTGGTTGACCATATCGAAGGCTTTGGATAGGTCAATGAACAGAGCTGAAGACAGGGTACAATTATTTAGGTTTTTGTTAATAAGGTCTGTAAAGGTGAGGAGAGCGGTGGTTGTGCTATGAAAAGGCCTAAAGCCATGTTGACAGGGAGTGAGAATGTTATTTTTTTATTAGGTGGTCCATTAACTGATAACGGACACATTTTTCCATGATTTTTGCTAGTGGGGACAACAGAGCAATGGGCCTATAATTAGAGTATTCATAGGAGTTACCTCCTTTGTGTAAGGGTATGATGTGCGAGATTTTCCAGATGTCAGGTATGGTTTCTTCATTTATGGTTCTGTTAATAAGAATAGATATGGGGTAGGCAATTTCATGGCTGATTTTTGGAGGAATTCAGATGGGAGTTGGTCTGCTGAGGGGGTGCATGGTTTGAGTTTGTGAATACATTTTTGTATAATGGCAGTAGAGATGGGTTGTAGCCTAAAGGCTGGTAGTTTGGAGGTGGCAGGATTGGGGATACTAGTGTTATCACTAGAGAGGTGTGAGGCCAAAGAGTTAATAGTATCAATAAAGAAAGAGTTGAAAGTGTTGGCAGTGTCAAGGGTGGAATTCTTTTCAGATCCGGTAGGGGAAGGAGTGGTAGTCTGTCCAGGGTGTAGAAGCCTGTTAAGGGTTGACCAGAATTTTTGAGGGTTGTTGTGGTTAGCTTGTTGGAGATTACTATAATAGCTTCTTTTATCAGAGAAAATGGCTTTTTTGGTAGAGTTTCTTAGGTGTCTAAAGGTCTGTTGGTCTACACTAGATTTGCTAGCTCGCCATTTTTTCCATGCTTTGTTTCTAAGATTCATTTTTTGTCTTGTGTCTTTAGATAGCCAGGGGGCAGGTTTAGATTTAATTCGGATGGAGCGTGATGGTGCATGATTATCAAGAATAGTTAGGAAGGTGGTGTTGAAGAAAAGTACAGCTTCTTCAAGGGGAAGTGTCTTAAGTGGGTTCCAATTGCAGGCCTTTAGTTCTGTTCTAAATTGAGTAGGGTTGAAACATTTGAGATTGCGTAAGGTCCTATAGATAGGTGTATTGTTAGAGGCCTTTCTTTGTCTAATAATAAAGGTTAGATTGTGATCACTAAAGTCATCAGGTACTGTTCCAGACTGATATTTAAGTTGAGGTTTGTTAATAAGTATCCAGTCTAGAGTACTTCCTTTGTTGTTAGATTTATTGATCCTGGTAGAGGTGTTTATTATTTGACTGAAGCCAAAAGGTTGATATGGGAAGCTGGGTTATTAGTAGTTAAAGAGGACCAGTCCAGGTTGAGATCACCAAGAATTATGGTTTCTTGAGGATAGGAGGTGGAGAGCCAACTTAGGATATTTTCTATAGTGGTGGAATTATTTCCAGGAGGTAGATATATACAGATGATATAGATGGATTTTTTAGGGTTTAGTTGCAGCTTCGAGATGAGAAGTTCAGTCTTATTACTGTCTGGGTTATCATAGGGTATTAATGTTACATTAAGTTCTGTTTTAAATAGAATTGCAACTCCTCCGCCTTTTTTAGTTTTGCGGTCAAGTCTTAGGATGTTATAGCCTGGAGGTAGGATTACATTATCTTTAGTAAAGGGTTTCAACCAGGTTTCAGTTAAACAGAGAATATCAAAGGAGTGATGTTGAAGAAGGGAGTGGAGATGGGTGATTTTGTTATTGACGCTTCGTATATTAAGGTGACCTATGAGAAAAGTATTTGGATTAGAAGTTGGTAGTGGAAGGGAAGAGTTTAGTATAGAGGTTGCTTCGTCAGATGAAGTGGTTAAGGGCCCTGGGTTGGGGTGGATGTCCCCATCTGCTAAGGTAGAATGCTTATGTTTGAGGTAGGCTGAGATGGGGGAGTATAGTGAGTATTTTGGTTTCCTTATCAAGAGATTTAGAATTTTAATGTGGACCAGTCTGTGATATCTGGCAAGGAGGTAGCTAGGGGTAGATGTAATGTTTAAATGAGTCAAATTTGTGGTTAGGAATTCAAAGGCAGTGTGTTTGGGAGAGAAATTAAAGTGGTAATTGGAATTCGATTCATAACAGGTTAGGAAGTATGGTAGTGAGAGGGCCAGAGAAATAATAAGTAGTAGTGTTAGTTTATTCAGAGTAGTTCCTGTTACAGGTGTTTTAGATATTGGTTTGTGAGTTTTGGTAGACATGTTGAACTGTGACAGAGAGGAGTCGACTAGATATGGGTTTAGTATATAGCGAGAGTAAATAACACAGGTAGATATCAAGGTATCTGTGTAGTTTTAAGTAGATGTCTCCTTTGTTCTTGTACACTGGCACTAGTATGCTTATTCTCCAGTCATCTGGGATATGCCTTTCTCTCCATACTGCTATAAGTACTTCAGGAGCCCTTTCCCACCCAACATCTTAAGAGTTTCTGCTGTGACCTTTTCTACACCTGCTGCTTTCCTTGATTTAATGTTCCTTAGTGCTGTTCTTACTTTTTTTTAGAGTGGGCTTCTCCTCTTCTTTCACCATCAACTGTATCTGGGGGAGTACAGTTTCTATGGGGCGGGGGTTCTTCATTTAGAAGTTGCTGGAAATACTCCTATCTGCCTTTGATATCATGTGGACTAATGAGCAGGTTATTGCTGGCATTCCTTATAAGGGGTGTCTGACTATCTTCTTTATCTTTCTGTTTTTGCCTTTCAACTTTATATAGTTTATTTGTGCCATCTACCAAGTCACTTTCCAGAAGATGCAAAGTGCCTGTGATGCCTTGTTCTTTGCTATTGCAACTCCTTTTAGCCTTTTTGTTAGCCAACCAGTATTCATTCTTAGCCTGTTCTGTCTTTTCTATCTCCCTTCTATAGTTTTTTTTTAATACTTCCATTCCTCAAATGTCCAAGTAGCAAAAAATATGAGAACTTTGCTGTAATAATGTATTTTTAATTGGTTCTTATGATATCTAACAGCATTTGATTAGACAATAGAGCTCAACCTTTTTATTAAAGTTCTCCTACTGTTTGTTACCTGGGCATTTGATTGATTTATTTGTATATTGTTTTTACAGCCCAGTCTCAGATTGTTCACTCATTGTTTGTGGTTATACTCCCATTCCTGATAAGATCTCCCTGGTCATGCGTGGGGATGCAGTCTGCAAATGACCTACTGTGGACTACCTTGTAGGCAGACAGTCTAAAGGCCAATATTTAATGTGAAAATGTGTAATTTTATATACTTTGGTTTGAGAAATACAAAGAAAACACATTCTTAAAGGAATGACCCTAAACAGGAGATGGAACGAAATTAATTTTAACAACAATCTTAATAATTACCACAAAGTAGTTATTAAGGAGTGAGAGGCTGGCATAATGGTTAAGGTGTTTACCTTACAGACCCAAGGTGCAGAGTTTGATTTGAAGTAATTGACTAGGCTTAAAATGGCTTACAAGGGCAGTTAGCCTAGTACTAATCTATGAACCTGTGTCTGTAAGTTTCAGCAGTTACTGGGCAATAATATGCTGAGGTACATATGATAAAGAGTGGATACCAGCATTGATGAAGTCATCCTTCCACTGAACAGAGCACTGCTAATGCCACATATGGAGTACAGTGTAGAGCACAGGGGATAACAGCATGGAAAGGAGGATATTGGAGATGCTAAGGTTATACTTCTATTGCAGAAGGCACTGGTAAGGCCAAATATGGAGTACAGTGCACAGCACAGGGGGTACAATGTATAACGTGGGGTATACCAGAGATGCTGGGGTCATCCCTTCATTGCACATGTCACTGTTAAGGCCACATATGGTGTACTGTGTTCAGTGTGGGGGGGGGACAGCATGAAATGGGGGATACTAGAGGTACTGAGGTCATCCTTCCATTGCACATGCCACTGGTAAGGCCATGCCTGGAGAACAATGTACAGTTCAGGAGGTCAAAAAGAAAAATGTTAATTATGCTAGTAGAAAGTGTGCAACTCAATAGGCTCCTTTGATCTTTTTAAAAAACAACTTCTTGCACATCTTACAAACTTCTGGCTCTGCTCTTGTACCAATCCCGACTGAGAAACCTAATACCTTCTACTATCATTCTTCCTCACTTCTCAACTACAATCCTTCTCTGTGTTCTCAAACATCCTAATGACTCTACAGTTTCTACTGTTCTCAAAAAAAAAAAAAAAAAAAAAAAAAAAAATTATACATTGTATATACACTAATATGTATGCAATGATTTGTATGGAGTGTAGTTCTAGATATAATCAATGTCTCTTGTAATACATAAATAGTATTCTATGTGTTTTATTTTTTTCTTGATCCAGACTAATAACTATCCATGGTAACTTAATATCTGTTAAAGGATCTCATAGTTAATCTTCAATTTTGTATAACCTTTGTTTTAATTCTGAGGAGCTTTTCTCCCCGGGCCTCCACTGAAAATGGAAATTATCCAGCTGGACTAGCCCGGTCAACAAATGTAAAATAAAAAATAAATAAATAAATAAACATAGTTACCAAAATGCTGATTTGAATGAAGACCTGAGGTAAGAGGTCACATGTGGAAAGCAGGGTGTGTACTTATTAGGAAAAAGAAGAGAAAGTGGTACAAGTTGGTTGCCCAATATTGTTTCTCAACAAGTGGGAAGGGTGCATAGGTTCATAAGTATGTACTAGGCTAATGGCCCTGGAGCCTTTACAAGACTAGCCCAAAAAAGAATTGCCCAGGCACCGTGCCACCTGATGTTAGTTCACAGTGCCCATATCCAATAGGGCAACTGGAATGATCCCCGGAGTGAACTTTCTGTAATCCATCCACTCAAGATTTCTCTTGAAGAGGGCAAGCGAGTTGCTCTGCTTGACATGAATGGGAAGCTTATTCCAGAGTAGGGGCAGTCTTTGGGAGATGAACCTGTCCCTCCAGCATGTTCTGTTAATTGTGGTAATGAGGATGTGATCTCTGGACCATGTGGCGCGGAGGGATTGGGATTTCTTTAGGTGTAGCATTTCAAGTATGGCTGGGTCGGACATGGCTTTGTAAGTCAAGCAGAGATCACCTCTAAGTAGACAATAAGATACTGAGAATGGCTAAAGTTTCTTGAGCCTGTCCATGTAGGGCATGTGTTTAAGGCCTAGGATCCTTTTTGTGAGGTACTTTTGTGGCCTCTCCAGCTGTTGTAGGTGTCTGGTCACGTACATGCCAAACAGGGCATTATATTCGATGAATGGTCTAATGAGGGATGAGTAAAGAGGGATGATGACCTCTTTCTTCCTGGATGCAAAACCTTTGATTATAAGATGTGCCACGTAGAAGGCCTTTCTGACCACAGTAGCAATGTGGTGGTCGAAGGTGAGGTGGCTGTCGACCTGGGTGCTCAGATCTCTTATGATCCCTTCAGTGTTCAGTTGGCTCCTATCAGTGTGGTAATTTGGATGAACTGAGTTTTTTCCAAAGGGGATGATAATACATTTTTTGGCATTAAGCTTCAGGCCATGGTTCTGACACAGTCATTGGTCTCAGAGAGCCCCTTATGTAGGATGTCTGCATCACTTTGGGAGTTGATAATGACTCCTAGCTTGCAGTCATCAGCTAACTTGGTCAGCCAGAGTTCTTCTGTGTTGGCCTGGACTTTTGAGAAGTAGATGCTAAACAGGAGAGGGCCCAGGACCGAGCCCTGTGGGACTCCACTCGTGACTGATCGACAGTCTGACTTGGAATCTGCTACTTTCACTCTGTGAGTCCTGTCTGTGAGCCAATTTGCAACCAATCTAGTGATGTAAGGGTTGATGTCTAGTTTGGTGAGTTTATCAATGATACCTGTGTGGGGAATGGTATCAATGGCCTTGGCAGGGTCGTGTTAGGCTGCATGCACTGCCTTACCCTCATCTACAGCCTTGGTGACTGCCTCAAAGAAGTCAACCAGGTTCAGCAGGCAGGATCTCCCCTTGGCAAAGCCAAACTGTGTGGGGTCAAGTGTTTGGAGATTGCCTATATCTTTGTTAAGCAGGTCCATGATGATGCCCTCCATAGCTTTGCATACCAGACTCGTCAGGCTAATGGGGTGATAGTTCCCAGGGTCTGTAGTTGCTCCCCCTTTGTGGAGTGGAATGATTGTAGCAGTGCACCATTTTTTAGGGACATAGCCTGAGATAAGGCTGTGATTGAACAGGGCACACAAATGTGGTGCCAGTTTGTTTTGTACCTCATATAGGATGCAGCCAGTGATATTATCAGGTCCCAAGGACGCTGTAATCTTGGCTTTGGACAATGCAGCTTTTACCTGTAGTGCAGAAATGGTGGGTACCAGGCTTTCTTCTGGTATTGTGATATGGCCCTTGCGGGGGGGGGGGCAGGAGTAAAGTTGGCACTGAATCTGTTGGCCAGTATGTTGGCTATATCTGTTGGCTCAGTATAGGAGGTGCCATTGTGGAATAACTCAGAGCAAATCTTGGTATTTGTGTACATGCTCGTACAGTGCACTGATGTATGATTCGGCAGTCATGCAGCTATTTTCCATTGGTATGGGTGCCGAGAAGTTAGCCACCTCTGTTTTTAGGAACCCAAAGATGGCTTTAGAGAAGTTTTTCAGGGTGGTCACCTTAGCAGGGGGACTAGGTGTGATGGAGATATCCATGGTGATCAGTTTGTGGTCAGATTTAACCAGGGAGGAATTGACTATAGGTGTGGAGCAACAGTCTCCCATGTTGGTGATAACCAGGTTGAGGATGTTGCTTCCTCTAGTCGGGGTCAGAATGAGCTGGTCCAGGGCATTCGAATTGATAAATTCCAGAAAGCATTGAGCCTGTACGTTGGTACTTGAATAGTTTTCCCAGTTGATGGAAGTGTAGTTAAAGTCACCCAGTATGAGAGTATTGGGTTGGACCTTGATAGATTCCAGGGTGCTTAGGAAGTTGAAGTGAGAGTCTAGGGACATGTTTGGGGTTCTGTAGCAGGCTATGACTTGTAACGCCGTCTTACCCAGTGTTAGTTGTACCTTAAGTATCTTGGATGCATTATACTGGGCTACCAGTCTAGAGGTGTGCGTATCCTTTAAGAATATAGAGACACCACCTCCTTTGGAGTTATTCTGGGGCCAAAACGTATGGAATGAGTTGTAGCCTGGAAGTGCAGGGGTGCTTTCTGCCTCTTTAAACCAGGTCTCCATTACAGCACAGATGTCGACATTCTCCATTTTAAGGAGAGTTTTTAGCAAGTGCATCTTGAAATTTAGACTTCTAGCATTAACCAGCATGACCCTCAGATTGCATTTGTTTGTAGCTGTTACAGTGGAATTTTGGTCTTTGGAACACTGCCCAAAAAAGGCACTATAGGGGTGGCAAGAGCCTTAGCCAGTACCCAGAATCCCAGGGGTGACAGATGGCAAAGCATCAAGATCTGTTGATCATGTCGTCCCAGGCAGACAGATACTGGATCCCCTTAGAATGATACCAGAAACTAAGCCAATTGTTGTAGTCAATCATTTTCTGCTCATACTGTAGTATTCTGGGTGATGGTAGAATACTGCTTAGGGCTAGGGTCAAACCTGCCTGGGCCACATAATCCGAGAGTTCCATCACATCTCTTTTCATGTAGTCCAGGGAGGTACATCTCAGGTCATTCACACCCACATGGACAATGCCTGAGTCATATTTGTACTTGTTGTAAAGTGACCTGAGTGCATGTGTTATGTGATGGATCCTGGCACCTGATAGACAATGGACTATCACCTTTTCCTTGTTCAACCTAGTGAGTGGGACATCGGTGTGCATCTCAATTGAGTCTCCTATGATTAGTACATTGGGCAAAGTGTTTTGCCTTAAGGACTTGGGTTAAGGGGCACACTGTGGTGGTGATCTATGTGTTCTGGGGTTGGTGTTGTGTTGTGGTGGTCGAGTGTGTTTCTGTCTCGGGGGTCTCTGTTGTTTGGATAAATTTTTATTGAGAGCCTCAGTGTAGGTGGGTGTATGGTTTGTGTTTCAATGTGTGGGTTGTGATGGTTGATGTTTTGGAGGGCTGTGTGTTCTATGTAGTGAGTTGCAGGTGTTGACCTTCTCCTTTTGACCAGCTAGTCAGGTCTTGGTTGGAGCATGCACTGCTTCCAGTTTGGTAATATAAGTGCATCTCTCACAGGTATGAGTGTTGGGAGGTAAGAGGAGAGGATTGTCTGCGTACATTAGACAGTTGCCACACTGTCTCAGAATGCCCAAGTGCACCGGGTTAGCAAGAGAAAGCACAGGAAATGTCCCTACAATCATACCAGGAGGGGTGGTCATAACTAATAAGTACTGGTGCTGTTAGCACCTAAGTGTGCTACAATAAATGCTGCAAAAGCCTGTTAAAGTGATAGCCAATTGCGCCAACTGAAGTGCAAGATGTAAAAGAACAAGCACATTCTAAGGGGAAAATTGAAAAGCAGACTTTCTGGCACCAGTAATAATTTACCTCAGCTGAGTTCCGCTGCACGGTGCGCAAACATGGGTTTTTAAACCAGAAAATTGAAAGGGTTGGAAAAAATTCCCAAACGGCCAATAAACTACAATTTCTGGAATAGAAACCACTCCTCTTGTGGTAGATAGGCTACCTAGTGCTTACCACTTCCATTGATAAGCTAGAAGGCCTCCCTTCAACACAGAAAGGTCTGGGGGGGGGGCTCAGAAACTTACAAAAACAGTCCTGGATACAGCATATCTGTATCTGGACTAGACTAGTTACAGGAAAGGTGGAAAACAAGCTTAGAACTTTTTTTTTTTTTTTTGCAGAAAAACAGTTAGAACAGTAGCAAAAACACTTTAAATGCATTTGAGGAAGAAGGACAGAGGAGGTAGAAGGGGACATGCAGGACAGCTGGAAAGGGCAATGTAATATAACCTTACCGAAATGCTACTTCAGGAGAAGACGGTAGATGTCTGCAATGTACTGTCTGACATAATAGCATATTGTAAGTTATGACAGGTACTTAAAGCTGCTCTTGACACAAGGAAATACTGGAGCAAATGTACAGCAGGTGCAGCTAAAAAAGTTACAAGGTCAGTGTGGCAACTGCAGGATGATTGTCTCAATGACTCTTTATGACCTTTGCACAACAAAATGCCCACAGCTAAGTCACTAAAAAGATTTAAAAGTAAGGAAAGTACTTTTTGAAAATCGATACAGATAAATCCAGTATCAGCCAAAATGTCTGCTACACATATACCCAGTATATGGCAAAAGTGACACTGCGGTATGCACACTAGAAGGCAAAACTGTTGTTAAGTATATACCCTGTTTGAGGCAAAATTCCTACTACATGTATACCCAGTACAAAGCAAAACTACATTCCAATTTGGATACAGTTTTACTATTACAAGTTAAACTAGCACTTTTTGTCACAGATGGATAAACAAATATGTCACATACGAATAAATGAATATCACCCTTGAAACTAGCAGTCAAGGCTTCAGGATTGCAAGAAAAGAAGTAACAATATAACAGAGTTAACAGACAAACTAAATCATGTTTGAAAATCCATATTTGTGGGTACAGCAGCCTCAAATAGCTTGTCATAAGTGAGGGGAATAACTGAAATGAGTCACACCCAGGACAATGACCAAAATCAGAGCCTCCATTTCAAATCCTCCACCAGCGAGCTTCTAAAATGGATGTGTTGTCCAGCAAGGAGGAAAACAAAATACAGCAGGAAAGTAAGTGAACTGTATTTATTTCAGCTTTTAAATCTCAAAATGTGACACTGTACCACAACTGATTTATGGCTTACACATTTCTTACCTTTTCCAGTGCTAGCTACACCTCCTTTCAAAGTCTAGTTAACAACCTATGCAACAAACCCTTATGTTCCTCACCATACACTGAACTGCTTACTCTTAAGACTATCGGACTAGTAAATATGGCTGGCAGATTTATTTAAAAAAGACCTCTGAAAATAACAAAAGCAGCAAGTATTTGTTTTGTCAGTTAGTGCTTTTCTGCACTGATGAAAAGACTCCATATGGAAAATGAACATACAGTCAACATCTTAGTGAGAATCATCAGTCTAACAAATGTCCTAATATTTCAGCAAATAATAACATGCTACTGTTTTTAAATTAGGTTAGGTTTTTCACAATGGAAGAAATGTTATAACATCACTACTTAAGGGAAGGGGACAGTGGTTAAATCCATGCAACAATGCTGGACTGGAAAAACAAGTCTAGCAGCATAATTTGACAAGGAATGAATTGCTGAGGCTCTGCTCATTAGAATAATGATGCAGATTATCCTTACTAGCTTCTGTTTTTCCCATGGAACATGGCCTTCGCAGCCTGCCTGCATTGGTCTCTTAATGAAGAGAGATATGAAATTAGCTCCCCACCAGACAAGGCACCCTGATGGTAAGCCACGTTTACAGATTCTATAGTGTGAACGTTTTTTTTTTTTTATAATTTTGGCAGTACAGCTTGACTGTATCTCGGATACATATTATTATAACTCTGCCCCCCCCCCCCCAACAATTTCCAAAAACCTTACTAACTGAGTCACTTCTCCCCTAATCATAACCAATCACAACATATAAAAAAATGTATTCTTCATTTTTGGTTCTTGTGCAAAATTAAATACATTTGAATGCATTCTATTTGTCGTTTCATAGATGTAGCAAATTATATTCACTGCATCTATTTGAGTACCCTTTTTGTGTGCCTTAGATTTTATGAATTTTAAAACATTTTCCCCATGTTGATAATTAGAACATGCATAACCCAGTCAACAACATTTGTTACTGACAGTGCCTCCATTTATAACACATCTGTGAACAGTCTTTTCAAAGGCAAGAATTGTAATCTGGAAAAAAAAAAGCTTCATAGTTTAATGTTGGCAAGAGCTGGAGACATTATATATACTGTGGAAAGGTTTTAGGCTATCACTCTGTATACTTTTTTAATCTTTATGTTAGGGTACTGCAATAGGGAGAGAAGATTTTAAGGTATTTTCTTGCTAGCCCATAGTCTATTTTAATGTTTTAAGCCTTTTGCATATTATGTTATTTAGTTAAAGTTCTTCTTTTTTCCCTGGCATAATAAACATCGCATTTCCTGTAGTTCTACAGCTAGTTTTAAATCACATGAATTCACAATTGTTTTGGGGGGGGGGTCAGTCTTTTGTGACTGTTTAACAGTTGCAGTTTGGTAGGAGGGTTTGACATTACTGCAGCGCTGTAAACACTGAAGTCCTGCACTGTCATAAGTCCTAGTAAAAGACAGCCCTATGTCTGAGAATATAGCTAACAAAGCAACCGAGACCCTAATCCAGCCACTGCATTTGGGGGAGACAGGGGGAGCAGGGTAATGACAACGGCAACAATGAGACCAATAAACGTGGGGATCGAGGAGAAGACAATTAGCAGGTGGAATACTTGGACACTTGATTAACCGAGTGAAGAATGTTGGAATTCATAAACGAGAAAGATAATATCAAATGAACTGCAGGTAATCGAGATTCTGGGAAACTGAAGGAATTTTTATATGTGTTTGTGTGAGAGTGTAAGTGAATGTGTGTGTGTGTGTGTGTGTGTGTGTGTGTGTGTGTGTGTGTGTGTGTGTGTGTGTGTGTGTGTGTGTGTGTGTGTGTGTGTGTGTGTGTGTGTGTGTGTGTGTATGTGTGTGTGAGAGAGTGTAAGTGAATGTCTGTGTGTGTGTGTGTGTGTGTGTGTGTGTGTGTGTGTGTGTGTGTGTGTGTGTGTGTGTGCTTGTGTGAGAATGTAAGTGAATGTCTGTGTGCATGTGTGTAAGTGAGTGATGGTGCGTGTGTGTGTGTAAGTGAAGTGAGTGAGTGGTGTGAGATTGTGTGTGACAATATAAGTATGAGTGAGTGTGCATATATACATTAACAGATCCTTGTAACAAGCTGCAGTACTTTTTCAGACTTAGGGGGCAAAACGTGCCCCACTCAATGAAAAACATTAAGCCACTGGGAAAACTGGTACTTCATGTGCAATGAAGTTTCTGGCTGAAACTCCTTAGAATCAGGAATAAAGAACCACAGTCTGTAGACAAGTCTTGTTATGACTTCAAAGTAATCAAGCAATTAGAACTTCCTTAAAAATTTATATTTTCTTGAAAATATAAGATATTTAATAGATGAACACTTTCAACCTTAAACTGTCTTCACCAGATCTAATTCCAGCAGCCATAGGCTGCCTGACCATGATACTATGGCAGAGGTCTCATCTTTCAGTTGTTCCTCTTATCTATTCCTATTGGTAGTTAATAGGTTAAAGCTAATGTGCTGTATTCCTATCATATGTGACTCATGCTTAAACAAAGCACTTTAACAAATCACTAACTTTATGCATCCACTAGTATTTAATCTTAACATTAATCCATCACATTAGAGATATTTGCTACAATTACAATTGATAACAAGTTCAGCCAACTACATGGCAGGCAGTCAAGTTATAATCCTTAAATATTATAGTTTTGTAATCATAATAGCTAGTCCTGACCATGCTGGGCACTATCTACCTGATGCAGTAATGTAGAGCTCCTTTGTGGCCAGCGCAGTGGTGCAGTGGTTAATGTTGTCACCTCACAGCAATAGGTTCTCTGGTTCGATTCTCGGCTGGGGTGCCTTCTGTGTGGAGTTTGCATGTTCTCCCTGTGTTCGCGTGGGTTTCCTCCGGGTACTCCGGTTTCCTCCCACATTCCAAAGACATGCATCTGGAGCATTTCTCCCCGGGCCTCCGCTGAAAACAGGCTCTGTGGAACCTATTCGGACTTTCCCGGTCAACAAAATGATAAATAATAAAAAAAAAAATATATATATATATATATATATATATATATATATATATATATATATATATAGGTACAGAAACAGCTACACAAAGTTATAGACAGAGTGGCTAGGAAGACAGAGAAGGAAGAAAGAACAGTTAAAAGGAAGATGGGGAATCCAGAGAAATAATGGGAACTACAATGAAACAAATGTTGGTATGAGGGAATAACCCCCAACTAATATAGCTGGTTGGGCAGATATTCAGAATTAGTGATGAAAAATCTAATGGAACTCATAACCGAGGACTAGCAAGAGGGAAAGAAACCTAAGCTGGGGAATAGAAGGCATGCATGGTTAAGAGTAAAGGAGCAACAGCAGAGAAAATGTAGATTAATAAATACTACATAAAGTGAAGTAACAAGAAAGAATCATTGAGAACCAAAATAAACCAATGTATGTAGGATGTCAGGTTATGCTAAGAGAGGAACACGGAAGAATGGTAGGGCATTATTTGTAGCTGTTTCCAACATAAAATGAAATAAGGTACCAGAAAATGAATCCTGTCAGTCTAAAGAGCCCTTAAGTCTGTATGTCAAAAAAAAAACCAAAAGCACCTTCTTACAATATATTAACAGCTCAGAGTTGTGTGTGACGCCACCATTTGTTGAGATCTTTGGGCTTCTGAAGGCCATCTTTAGCCTTACAGGTTCTGTATAACATTATGAATACCCACAAAATGAGCAGGAATATGAAATATTATTGGATATTTTAAAAGTACAACAAACTTTGGAAGGACGCAACAAGAAAATAGATATGATACTGGTCTTTTCCATCATATTACTAGTGCTGAGGGTTAGCAAAGGGAAGGACAATATCAGAGTCCAGGGCAAGGAGGGATGCTTAATGAAAAGATCATGGGCATGGATGTGAGATGGAGCTCTGTGCCAGTGGCAGGCTGTGCCTAAGCAGCAAGAACACCGAAAGTCTCAAGAAGGTGTTCAAGCAACATCCAAAGACTATGGTACAGTTAAACTAAAACTGGGATGTTAAGAAACATAAGTTAATTTACTAGTTGTAAGAGATGGGGTTGGGGCGTAAACATATATCATAGAACGCCCGTATAAATGGAAAAGGGGGATGATGACAACGTGCATCCTTATCTGAAGCCTGAGCCATTTGAGGGGGTAAGAAGGGTGTGCAGCAAGTACAGATGAAGGAATGGGAGCTGTTGTAGATATTATCTACCCATGGAGCAGCTGATAAATGAACTGGGACATGGAGGTTTTAGTTACAGACTATACAAGAAGGAAAAGGTGGAAAGAAAAAGTAGGAGTCATAAAACACAAGCTGGTACTGAGGGAATAGAGCAGGTAAAAATAATTACCCTACTAACTTATTCAGAGAGGGTAATGTAGAAACTGGGACTCTTTTCAGAACTCCTCCCACTCCCCATATACAGATCTGAAAGACATTGAAAATCTCAGAGAGAGTGCAACAGGTTGGACTAACAAGGAGTGGTTTGATAATGGTTGACCAAAATTTCCCTGGTATTAACTAGGCACTATCAGCCCAGACTCAGAGCTGGGAAACAAGTTATAGTAGTACTTCTAGGTGGCTCTTCAGCAAATTATGATCGTGGCCATGAAAATAAAAAATGAATGTAGAGATGTGATACTAAGTTAATACAAAGTGGGTTGGGGTTAGGGTATTGATGTACGCTGGCATGTAGTAATCATACAACAGTATGGTTTTCCTCGTAGATGGAGGAAACAGCATTAGCAAGTAGGACATGGCTATAAGGTTGCCCTAATACTTTGGAGTTAGGGCATTCAGTGCAGGGGAGCAGAGCTGAATGGAACAAATATAGTAATGTCAAAGATCTCTTGAAGGATATCAAGGAAGGAATTATAGAGAATACATCTAGAGCAATGACCTCAAACTCAAATGGCTCAGGCTTCAGATAAGGATGAATCTATTGAACTAATGGCTGGACTGGTTGTGCCAAAAAAACAAAAAAAAAACAAAATAGCATTCTTTCTCACACAAACATGCACAAATGTCAGTTAAATGCATGTGCAGACACACACACAGAACAGTCACATTTAAATATTCATGTTCACATAAACACACACCGTAGCATTGGATAGTTTGTCCACTTGTACACATTTCATATACCAAGTGATTCAAAAGATGTATAAAACAGAAAATGTCGTAGGCAGCTAGTTCAAGAATAGTCAAAAGCAGGTCTTTAAATGTATATGGGATAGGTGACTACTGAAATTCCAGGTACTCCAGTTACAGTCCTTAGAATACTAGGACTATAAATCCCAAAGAAGGGACTATATATATTACGTCTGAGATACCCTGGGGAGGATTTTTATAAAGAGAGACAAAGACATGAGGTGTAGGAGGCCAAAAGTGAGCTACAAAATTTGTTGATTTTTTTTAAATTCATGTTTATTTTTCTGATTCACAGTAGTAGTTGTTACAAGTCTCACTCTTCTGATAAGGATCCATTGGGGGTACAAAAAAGAAAGCAATATAAGGAAGTACTTAAAGTAGAGGGAAGGAAATACTGATTGAAGAGGGAGAAAATTTCTTAGAGCTCTTAAACTATAGTTTATGAAAATGTTTCTTAGAAAAAAAGACGGGCTCCAGCCTGAGATGAAAAGTGGGGAAAGGTGTACAGATTGCAATTAACTGGGAAATAAAAATATTAGTAGCAGTGAATGAGGATAAATCTCAGGCACCAGATTGTATTCTGTCAGGATCCTCAAATGGCCGAATGAGGTTCTTGGACCACCTTTCACAGAACTGTAAAGCATGCACCCTTGACCATGCATAGGGGTGAAATAGCAGGAAGATTGGTATGGTGGTGTCACTGTACCAGGCAAAGGCAAAGAAGATCTCAGAAATTACAGTTCAGTAAGCCTGACTTTCATATTGGACAAGGTGATACAGAGGTTCCTCAAGCACAGACAGACAGACTGACTGACTGACTTATGGATTATAGGTGTAAATCAACATGGATACATATGACAAGGAGATCAGGGGTGTTGAACTGATTTGTGTTTATGGTTTATGCATGTACAATCTAGGAAGTGGATATAGAAGAGAAGAGGTAGAAAAAGTAGTCAGACAAATTGTCGGACCAGATTGGCACATGATTAGTGACAACTGGAATCCCCGTGACGCTGCACTCAGGCCCCTTCCACATAGCAGAACAGAATTAGACAACAGAGTGAAAGGTCTTACAGACCGCATCTCTGAGAAATGGAAGCCTAGGGCAGACTGGACTTGCATTAATCAATGCATCCAACAGGAAGGTGAAACTATTGACAGATATTATGCCAGACTATTAGAATGTTTTAATAACCATTGTGGAATGCAGGTTCCTGAAGATCAGACACGCGATTCCCCATATGAGCAGCAGTTAAAGAATGCATTTTTGAAAGGCAGTATTGCACCCATAAGCAGCTTTATTACAAAGCACATGGTAGATCATCGTACAAGCAGGTTACAGTCATTACTTGAATATGCTAGGCATGCCAAAAGGCATTTTAACAGCAAAAAGAAAAAGAAAGCCCAAGTATTTTCTGTAAAATATGGAGCAGAAGTTTATGTAGTACAGTCCAGGAAAAAGGGCAAGAGAAATGCCCAGGGAAACAAACAATCTGATCAGCAATCAGAGGACTTTGAAGGGCGAAAGAAAAGGGGTGAATGTTTTAAATGTGGTAAAAAGGGACACTTGGCAAGGGATTGCAAGAAAAACAAGAAAGCAACCATGGAATATAAGGAGGGTGAGGACTGACTATATGATAGTCAGGAATCACTATAAGGGAATAGCAGAGAAAGGACAAATGAGTACATGATAGAGGGAGTAGAGAAAGTGACAGAAAAAATAGAGGAAGTACAGGAAGTCACGGATGATGAAGAAAATGAAATATTAGATTTGGCTTTATTGAGCTTAGAGCTCTATTTAGCAGACACAAAACCAGAAGTTACATTCCTGGCAGAAGGGAGGGAAGTCAGATTCTTATGCAACTCAGGGGCATCACGGACCCTGATACATCCCTCCAAACTGCCAGAGAACTCAGAGTCACCTGATTACATATTAGTGAAAGCAGCTAATGGACAGCTGTATCGGGAGCCCCTCTCCCATAATATTGTGATAACTGATCCTGTTTCAGGATTGACGCAGAAAAGCAAAATTGTTGTTTCTGCAAAATGCCCAGTAAACCTCTTGGGCAGAGACCTTATGCAGCTATTTGGTATAGCAGCAGTTCCGACTATGCAGGGTATGGAAGCACAGCAACAAATTGATACCTTTGCAGTGCAAAAGGAGGGTAAAATGTTTTATTGGTACAGCCAGGACTTGGTTACGACTGGTCCGGGGGCAGTGACCGAAGAGCTGATGAACGTAGCCATCAGCAAGTTCCCCTCCCTTGACATTGACAAACAGCATTTGTTGCACTGTACTCTGTATTATTGTAACACACCAGGACCTGACAAGGAATATGAGCAAGAATTGTTTAGAAATCGTGCAAACAGATTGATATTATGTAATCTGTACTAGGACATGGAAGGGAACAGTGTAGCCAGCTGTTCATTGCCCCAGGAGTTCTTTGCACTCTATAAATCTAATCGATTACCACACGTTAGCTTAACTAAGGACAAGAATGTAAAATGGGTAGACTTAGGAGAAAAAGTTGCGAGATGTCAGAACAGGGAATACAAATGCAGAAGCTGAATTGGATAACTCAGACCCACCCAGCTGTGCACTTGCAGTCTAGCAAGGACAGCTGATTAGCACTCCTATTGAAGGAGGAAGAGAATGCCTTACAGAATATACCAGAAACTCTCTGGTCAACAGGAAAATCAGATGTAGGACTTATTCGTACAGCGGGACCAGTTACTATAATGCCAAAGTCAGCATTTAGACCACAAAAAAGACAGTATCCCTTAAAAAAGATGCAGAGGTAGGGATCAAACATATTATAGCAGCTTTACTTAAGGAAGGGGTGCTGGTGGAATCTCCTGATTCACCATGTAACACACCCTTATTTTCTGTTAAGAAAGCGAATGGAGAGTGCCGTATGGTCCAAGATTTACAAGTTGTAAATGACGCTGTAATACCAAGGGCACCTACGGTGCCAGATCCACACACCCTGTTGAATGATTTAAAACCTCAACAGAAATATTTTCTGTGGTAGATATCAGCAATGCGTTCTTCTCGATACCGATACACCCTGACAGCCAGTATTGGTTTGCATTCACATTTCAGGGGAAAAGGTATACATATACGCGACTACCACAGGGGTATTGTGAAAGTCCAACAATATTCTCACAAGAAATGGCAAGCAACTTGGCAGGATTTACCCCACCAAGAGATAGTCAGATTTTGCTTTATGTTGATGATATCCTGCTGGTGGCCCCCACCCAGCAAGATTGTAAAGAAGAAACCATAGCGCTATTACAATTTTTAGCCACTGACGGACATAAAGTAAACAAAAATAAACTGCAGCTTTGGAAAAAACAAGTTAAATACCTAGGATATGTAATATCCAAGAAGGGTAGGATATTAGATGAGGACAGAAAAGTAGTGATTTTGCAAGCACCAAAACCCACTACCAAGAAGGAAATTATGTCCTTCCTGGGTACGACTAATTTTTGTCGGAGTTGGATTCCAAACTATGCCTTGGAATCTTCACCATTGACTAACCTGATTTATAAAAAGCCTATGGCAGCACTGGATTTGTTACAATGGACACCAGAAGCAGAATCTGCTTTCTGCAAACTGAAACAGTTAATAGCATCCTCATTAGTTTTGGGATTACCAAACTATCAAACGTTTTTTCCAAACTGTAGATTGTAAACAAGGTTATAGGACATCAATGTTAACACAGCAGCATGGGGACAAGCAATGCCCTATTGCTTATTATTCATCACAACTGGACCCAGTGGCATGGTCTTTACCCCACTGTGTACAAGCAGTAGTTGCAGCTGCAATGGCAGTACAGGCTTCGGCCTCAGTAGTTTTGTTCCACCCTCTCACATTGAGAGTGCCTCATGCAGTCGAGATTATTTTACTGCAAGAGAAGGTATCATATCTTTCACCTGCTAGGCATCTTTCCTGTATGACTATATTGTTGAGCCAACCTCATATGACAATTGAACGATGTATGACTTTGAACCCTTCTACCTTACTCCCAACCCCTGCAGATGGCACACCACACAGCTGCTTGCAGGTGATTGAGCAAAAGACACTGCCTAGAAAAGACCTTACGGATGTTCCCTTGGATGATGCCGAGGTGACATACTACGTGGATGGCTCATGCAAAAGGGGTCCTGCAGGACAGAACCTAGTAGGATATGCAGTAGTTTCTGATACTGACATTATAGAAGCAAAATCTTTACCACACAATTTATCTGCACAAGCAGCAGAATTGATTGCCTTGACATGGGCATGTACCTTAGCAAAGGGTAAATGTGTGAACATTTTTACTAACAGCCAGTATGCTATTTCTACTGTACATGTTTTTGCGCAACAGTGGAAAAATCGAGTAATGATAACATCTACTGGCAAACCAATCAGTCATGCACAGTTTATTTTAGATCTTTTAGAATCTATTCAGTTACCTCAGAAAGTAGCTATTTGTAAATGCACAGCTCATACCAGGCAATAGGACAGGATTTCAAAAGGTAATGCGAGAGCTGATACAGCTGCAAAGCAGGCGGCTTCAGAAGTATTTCTTTTGAATGAGGAATTACAACCCTCTAAGATTTTAGACTTAGAAATGTTAAAGACAATGCAAACACTTACTACGCAAGTTGAAAAATAAAGATGGGTAAAAGGAGGAGTAATTCTCAAAAAGGGGTTGTACATCTCTAAAGAAGGGAAACCGATATTGCCGTCTAATTTGTTTAGATATGCAGCTTTGTTGAGCCATGGGCAGTGCCATGTCTCAACAGGGGGGATGATACAGCTGGTGAACCAAGTGTTCACGACATATGGATTCTTAAATTACTCAAAAAAATTCTACAAGGGGCGTTAAAGTCCAAGCAAGGGAGTTTCCCTACACCACCATATTTGTTTCATACTATCTGTATGGATTTCATAGAGTTGAATAAATGTGAAAATAAGAAGTATTGCCTTATCATTGTAGATATGTTTTCCAGATGGGTGGAAGCCTTTTCAACTAAAAATCCAGACGTGGCAACTGTGGCCAAAGTTCTTGTTAAAGAAATCATCCCTATATTCGGCATTCCGGAAAGGATCTACAGTGACAATGGCGCACACTTTGTAAACCAGACCATACAACAGTTAAGTAGACATTTTGGTACTTCTTTAAAAAATCATTGTGCGTATCATCCACAATCTGCAGGGCTAGTAGAGAGGCATAATGGGATTTTAAAGAATAAGCTAAGGAGGTTAATAGTAGAAACACAGAGAAATTGGGTGAACTTTCTGCCCCTGGCACTGTTGAGCATGAGAACTGTTCCAAATGCAAAAGGATTGACTCCTTTTGAAAAATTATTTGGAAGGGCTTATTATATACCTCAGTGGAAATCTCTCATGCCCGCAGACCAGGAAGCTGACAGTACGCTAGCTGAGTATATGCGAAACTTGTTAAATTCTAAACATTTGTTGCAAATTCTGTTTCAGATAAAGAACAAATCAGACCGTCAGAAGTGGCAATGTCCCCTGGAACCTGGATTTGGGTGAAGACAGTAAAGAAAAAGAATTGGGCATCACCAAAGTGGGAAGGTCCATATCAAGTGCTTCTGTCGACACCCACTGCAGTCAAGATAGCGGAGCGCGCCTCCTGGATCCACCTGACGCACTGTAAATTAGTCAAAAACTTTGAACTGGACAAAAATCTTGTCACATGCCAAGAGTAAAAATGATAGAGTCCAGAAGAAACAGGAATGCAGAGCAACCCTTTCCTCAGAAGTATTGCATAATCATCCTAACTGTACTAGTGACAATAATCTTTTTGTTGTGGCCTTTCCTTTTGACAGCCACACAGACTGAACTGAATAAACGTGAATCGTTACTCATAGACTGGCATCCAAACTTTAACACTTACCAGGCAATTAAATATGTGTATGCTGAGACTTTCAATGTTTCGAATTGCTGGATTTGCACAGCTTTGCCAACAGCATACGGGGGGTTATTAATGACTACAGTCCCCCTTGCGGTCAATGAGACCTGGGAGAACTTGATTTATGATACCTCAACCATTACATCACAATATAAAATAGCATTGCACTTGTCTGTTCCACAAAAGGGAACTGTGTGTTTTTATAAAAATGATACTGTTCAGGTGGGTTGGAGCAATTGCAATGTGCCTGTTCCTTATAAATGTTACACTAAAGGTAACAATGTAGATCTTTATTGTAATACAAATTATGATTCATTTCTTGGATTGATGCACAAAACACTTGATGAAGTAAAACATAATTCTGTTCTTTATAAACAACTGTCTATAATTGATAGAAATATGTTTCATGCAGGGCGAGTGTATATTCATAGCAAAGTTACTACTAAAGTAGAGGACTGTTATTTTGTGTGTGGCAGAAAGGCATACAAATGGTTACCTGAGAATTGGTCCAGCAGTTGTTTTTTGGGCTACCTGGTTCCAGCCATACGACACACTGCAGTTTTGCCTCGAGGAAGAATTTGAAATGTCCGAGAGGTCAATAAGAAACCTGCAAATCCAGTGGGACAAATCGATGTGCGTTGGAAAGACCATCATTCCATAGGCAAAGGACTGACACATATGGACTTGAGTGATAGCGGTATATCGTGGGCAGGCATATTACCGGTATATGGAGCAGTGAAATCAATGTGGGAGCTGAGAAAACTGTCGAAACATCTCGAAGTAATGAGTAATGCAACTTTTTTCGCTCTCAAATTGGTGACTGATGAACTGAATGCTATGAGAACTGTAGTGCTACAAAACCGCATGGCTGTCAACTTCACCGTAGCTGCGAGAGGTGGTACTTGTGCTTTAATCCAAGAAGAATGCCATTCGTATATTCCTGACTGTAAACACGAGATAGACAATCATCTTGCGGTAATTCAGCAAGTGTCAGCCATGACCAAACCAGGCCCAAACCCACTGACAGACTTTTTCCAGAAATGGTTTGGAGGGTGGGTACCATCCTAATGAACATCCTGATTGCCATTTGTGTAGGAATGCTCCTACTGGGAGTATATGTTTGTTGTGGCATCCCCTGCATGAAAAGACTGATAAAAGACTTTATAGACATGTCAGTTTCTGAAACCTTATATCAAAGTACTCAGCTTGAAGAACTGTTAAAAGATTGAAAATGCTTTCATGAGTTTAAACTGAATGACTCTCTTAACTGCAAATCCTAAGTGGAAGAGGTTAGGAGAAGAAAACAAATTGTTTATGCTTATCTTGAAAGTAGAATAAAAGTATTAAAAGGGGGGAAATGTCAGAAAAAATATGTATTAATGTGTGTATTAGTAATATGCTTAGTGCATTTAGAGCTTGAAAAGGGTTAACACATTTATTCTATTTCATACTGCATAAATCTGTACAAACTGAAGATGCTTTCTGACCTTGTATTGTTAGCTAAAATCTTGCTTGTGCCTTGGAAATTTACTGAGAAGCAGATGATTCCTGCTTATGTTAGGAAAATAATGAATAGAACAATACTACTTGTATGAAGCTTAGACAAGAAGTTCCGTTTGTGCTGTGAGAAAATACACAGCTGTAGAAGCTATAGATAATTAGGACAAAGCCTGTTTGAAAATATGAACTGCAATCAGCATTTGCTTGTATCCGAGTTAGAAGAGTACCTTGAAATGTAACACTGTACAATAGAAGCCTGTAAATGAATTAGTGCCCACCTAGGCCAGGTTGTTTTTCTCAAAAGTTTCTCACAAATCTAGTCATGTCAGCAGAAAATCTGAGTAACATCTGCTGTAGAACAATACTGAAAGTTGTGTTTGAGTACGTCAGCCATAGAAGGCCATGTCTTGTAAAACAGTATAAGAATAAGCATACTTCCTGTTAGTAGTTAGACAAATCCTTGTATTTTCATGTTTTTGTCTCCTTGCAGCAAGTAATTAAATATGCCTTAACTGAACCTTACGTGTATTGGTCTTTGAAGATTTTTCCTTTGACACTGTTCCTGCTCTCCAAGAACGATGATTTAATTCTACATCTTTAAAATCATGTTTACCATAACCTCGCTCCGATAAACATGATAGTAAAAATTCCTTCTCCTTAGTATATGTATCATCACTCGTACACAATCGAGAGAAATGCATAGCTTGTCCTTTTATCATATTGTTAAAAATATGTGGAGGATGCATGTTATCACATTCCAATAAACTATTCTTCCAGCATTGCTTTCTATGCATTGAAGTTTGTATACATCCATTGTCATCTTCTTGGAGACCTGCACATCTAAAAAGGCTATTTTATCTGATGATGATTGTACCACAAATGATAGATAGCTAGTAGATGACTGAAGATATATGACAAACTCTTGTAGCTGTTGCTCAGTACCAGACCACAAGATGAACAGGTCATCCACAAGCCTTTTATAAAGGCTAACATGGTGTCCCCATGGGTTGTTGTTCAGCACAAACTGATCATCCCATTTTGCCAACACCAGTTTGGCATACGTGTTGGCACAGGCTTTTCCCATGGGAACACCCCATTTCTGTAGGTAGAATTATTCTCCAAAAAGAAAAGCATTATTCTCCAGTACAAGTTGCAAGAAAACACAAATCTGTGTGACAATTTCAGCTCTCAGTGCACCCTTTTCTAGCAAAAATCCTTAATTGCTCTGATCCCGACATCACTGGGTATGACAGTAAAAAGACTATTGACGTCTAAGGTCACAAATATTAAAGAGTGCACATCAGGTAAATCTCTCACACATTCAGACAGTGCTGTCAAAAAACTGCATCTATCCATAAGGAAACTGCTGCCAATCCCAGCATTGGTTTAAGTTGTTTCTCTATCCAGATCGACATACACTCCATGATCAAGCCTCTCCCTGAGACAGTCGATCTCAGAGGAGGATCCTTATGTAACTTAGGAAGAACTTTAATAACTGGAATCATAGGTTCATCAAATCTGACATACTTATAGACATCTTCAGATATCCTTCTCATCTTATACAGGTCCTCTATTATATGGTCCACATTTGCAATAAGCATTCTCAGCTGTTGATGAGATATCCTACTGTAGGTGTCAGTATCGGATAGCATAAGCTTCATTTTCTCCACATATCTAGTCATATCCAATACCACTATTACACCTCCCTTGTCCACAGGATGAATGGCAATGTCCTCATACACGATGAGCTCCCTAAAAGCCTCATATTCATTCTTAGTTAAATTATAAAAGTCCCTTCGAACACGGGAGTGAATAATACCTGCTATCTCATCCTTGCAGGTATTGATGAAAGAGTCTAGTATTGGATGAAATACAGGAACAAAAGTGTTTGGCTTCTTAAGAGTCCAATTCTGTTGACTATTCTGTTCTTGTAGCCCAAACATACACTTGAGCATCACATTTCTCCCAAACAATCTTAAGTCAGTAATCACTTCATGCAATTTAGGTGATTGGGCAGGTATGAAAGTGAACCTTTACTGAGCATGATCAACAGTCAGACATTTCTTAGATAAATTAATTACTATAGATGTAATTACACTTCTGTCTTCTTCCTTTTCCTGCTCTGACTGTTCAGTCTCTCTCTCTCTGGTTCATCACTTTCAGTTTGACAGGAACCAGAAGCATAGGAAAACCCGAGCCTATACTGTATTTCACTTTCAGTCTGGCTCCTTGATTTTTAATGCGACTTGCATTTTCAGATGGTCTTTGTGGAACAGTCACTATATCTGATGGCCAATTGCAAGTTCTGTTAGATGTATTTTGTGTATTTTGTAACAAAGACTCTTGTCTATCCATATTCAAAGTTGCCACCTCCTGAGGCTCTGTGGGCTGTAAAGCTGATGCTAATTGTAAAACTGCTGTGTTAACATCAATATTTTCAGTTGTATTAGAGTCAGGGGCCAATGGAGTAACATTGGTTAAACTAGGGACTGTAGACCTTCTCTCTTTAGGCCATACAAAAATGTTGCCTCTGACAAAGTCTTGATAGTCCCTGCGAAGTTTTCGAATCTTAGTTTGTCTCAATTTAAACTCATATGCTTCCATTGTACGAAACAGTTCAGCCATTCAGAACTCAGAACAGAGCAGAAAATTAGAACAAAGTATCTTCACACAGGTCACTGTAAGTGCAACTAAAATATTTAAGGAGACTTGAAATAATTAAAATAATTTAATTCTCTTTCCTTTTTGATGAAAATCCAGTTACTCACAATTCCACACCTTTCCAAGTCTTTCATAAAAGTGGAAAAGAAAACAAGATTATATTAAAAAATATAAGAAGCTACTACAGTTATTTAATGCATTAAAATAGCTCAGAAAGCAAAGATACAATAAAAATTTTTTTTGAGTTCCAAGATGGAGTTTTCATTAAGAGTTCTCAATCTTTTTTGCAGTACAGGGAGTGATCTGAAGAACCTAGAAGTCAAAACAGGGGTCCATTAGCTATTAGAAACCACCGACATAAGAGTATGGTTTAATTAGGTTCAGAGAGGGAACCTGGAGGAGTCACATATCTAATGAAGTCAGTATTTCTATTAAGCAGGGATGAAAATGTAATTACATCTTTTTCATATTTCAAATACATTTTACCTGATTGGACTGTTTGTCGTCATGCCCTGTGGAATTGATTTGACTGTTTCTTTGGTTTTATATTTTTATTAACTTTTTAAAGTCACTCATTTAATAACTTTTTAGATTTTAAATGCTAACTGAATATATTTCCAACTGCTGTGTTTTGTAAAGTAAGCAGCATGAGTGGGAATACTAAATCAAGGTCCCATCTGATGAACTGGTGGTAGCTCAATTGGATGTGAAAGAACCCACAACACCTTGTCAGAAAAATATGTATTAGCGTATGTATTAGTAATATGCTTAGTGCATTTAAGGCTTGAAAAGGGTTAACACATTTATTCTATTTCACACTGCATAAATCTGTGCGAATTGCAGAAGCTTTCTAACCTTGTATTGTCTTGAAATATGCTCAGCTATTGCTTATGCTTTGGAAATTTACAGGAAAGCAGATAAGTTCTGCTTGTGTCAGGAAAATAATGAATAGAACAATATTAATGTTATGAGACTTAGACAAGGAGTTCCGCTTGTGCTGTGAGAAAACACACAGCTGCAGAAGCTATAGATAATCAGAACAAAGACTGCTTGAAAATATGAACTGCAATCAGCATTTGCTTGTGTCTAAGTTAGAAAAGTACCTTGAAATGCAATACATGTATTAGAACTACACAATAGAAGTTTGTAACGGGCTAGGGCCCACCAAGGCCAGGTTGTTTTTCTCAAAATGCTTTTCATAAATCCAGTCGTGTCAGCAGGAAATCTGAGTAACATCTGCTGTAGAACAATACTGAAAGTTGTGTTTGATTACATCAGCCATAGAAGGCAATGTCTTGTAGAACAGTATAAGAATAGCATACTTCCTGTTAGTAGTTAGGCAAAATCCTGTATTTGCATGTTTTTGTCTCCTTGCAGCAAGTTATTAAATGTAGCTTAACTGAACCTTACGTGTATTGGTCTTTGAAGTTTTTTTTCCTTTGACAGATTGGTCCTTCGGACCGGAAACCCTCACTTCTCCTCGGATCAGACAGGCCAGGTGGCTAGAAACCGTAAGGGGAAGAAACCACATCGGTTCTTCTTATTTGAAAAGCCCTCCGACTGAATTGCCATACAAAAGAGGCCAGCCACTTTCTGATCTGCGACTGAAGGACGGGTTTTTCACAAACCAGGTGATCAATCACGAGGGCTCAGGTAAGGTGAATCTACTTTTTTTTTCTGTTTTAGATCAGGGACAAGATTTGTATTGTTTATGTCAGGACTGTATTTTTACAAGTCAGGGACAGAAAAGATTACTGTCTTGTCATAGATCAGGGAAACAGAGCAGGTAGGCAGTCATTCTGAAGAGACTATAACAAAATCCGTGGTACCACGTTAAAAATAAGGAGTTACGTAATGATTAAAAGGTTAGAACAAAATGGGTAATAATTGCACAAAAAGACCGCAAAATCCACCGTTAACCGACGACGCGAAATACATGTAGTCACAGTGTGCTGATAATATTAAATACTACTCAAAATGGGTTAATAAATATGAATTTGATGGTAAATTAGAAAAATCCTCGCTTATTAAACTTGTCAAACAGCTTAAAACCGATTCCAGAGGTCGGGTAAAAAAGCAGCGCCAATTAGGAATTCCTCAGGCACACAGGTGGATTGAGGAAGTAAACCGTAGGGAACAAAAAAGCAATAATTCAAAAGCAATGTTTTTAGATAAGGAGGATAATAACTTAGTAATAGCATCGGCCCCTCCACCTCCCTTACCAGAATATGAAGCAAGTGAACAAGTTAGTCCACCCCCACGATATCCTGCTGTTACCGTAAATAGAGACACTACAAAAGCAAAACCGTTTATTAGAGATCCCATCAAGACCAGGTCTCAAATGCGGGCAGGTAATTCAAAAGGGGACATTGAATTATATCAAATGGGTAGAAATTCACGATCTATGAGTGAAGAAGAAATATGCCCACTCATAGAAGTGCCTAATCCTCAGGCAGGGCAAGAAGGTCAGGACCCAACTATTCTAGTGTATAGACCCTGGACTCCAGAAGACATCCGGAGAGCCACTGAGGGAATTCCTCATCCAAAACTTAATTTTAGAAAGTTCTTAGAAGATTTACAAGGAATGAGGCTGAGTTATAATTTAAACAGAGAAGAGGTAGGAAAAAGTAGTCAGACAAATTGTTGGACCAGATTGGCACATGATTAGTGGCAACTGGAATCCCTGTGACGCTGCGCTCAGGCCCCTCCCACATAGCAGCGCAGAGCTAGACAACAGAGTGAAAGGTCTTACAGACTGAATCTCTGAGAAATGGAAGCCTAGGGCAAACTGGACTTGCATTAATCAATGCATCCAACAAGAAGGTGAAACTATTGACAGATATTATGCCAGACTGTTAGAATGTTTTAATAACCATTGTGGAATGCAGGTTCCTGAAGATCAGACACAAGATTCCCCATATGAGCAGCACTTAAAGAATGCATTTTTGAAAGGTAGCATTGCACCCATAAGCAGTTTTATTACAAAGCACATGGTAGATCATCGTACAAGCAGGTTACAGTCACCACTTGAATATGCTAGGCATGCCGAAAGGCATTTTAATAGCAAAAAGAAAAAGAAAGCCCAAGTATTTTCTGTAGAAGATGGAGCAGAAGTTTATGTAGTACAGTCTGGGAAAAAGGGCATGAGAAATGCCCAGGGAAACAAACAATCTGATCAGCGATCAGAGGACTTTGAAGGGCGAAAGAAAAGGGGTGAATGTTTTAAATGCGGTAAAAAGGGACACTTGGCAAGGGATTGCAAGAAAAACAAGAGGGCAATCATGGAGGAAGACAAGGAGGGTGAGGACTGACTATATGATAGTCAAGAATCACTAGAAGGGGATAGCAGAGAAAGGACAAATGAGAATGTGATAGAGGGAGTAGAGGATGTGACAGAAGAAATAGAGGAAGTGCAGGAAGTTATGGATAATGAAGAAAATGAAATATTGGATTTAGCTTTATTGAGCTTAGAGCTCTATTTAGCAGACACGAAACCAGAAGTTACACTCCTGGTAGAAGGGAGGGAAGTCAAATTCTTGTGTGACTCAGGGGCATCACGGACCCTGATACATCCCTCCAAACTGCCAGAAAATTCAGAGTCACCTGATTACATACTAGTGAAAGCAGCTAATGGACAGCTGTATTGGGAGCCCCTCTCCCATAATATTGTAATAACTGATCCTGTTTCAGGATTGACCCAGAAAAGTAAAATTGTTGTTTCCGCAAAATGCCCAGTAAACCTCTTGGGCAGAGACCTTATGCAGCTATTTGGTATAGCAGTAGTTCAGACTATGCAGGCTATGGAAGCACAGCAACAAATTGATACCTTTGCAGTGCAGTCGGAGGGCGAAATGTTTTATTGGTACAGCCAGGACTTGGTTACGACTGGTCCAGGGGCAGTGACCGAAGAGTTGATGAATGTAGCCATCAGCAAGTTCCCCTCCCTTGACATTGATAAACAACATTTGTTGCACTGTACTCTGTATTACTGTAACACACCAGGACCTGATAAGGAATATGAGCAAGAATTGTTTAGAAATCATGCAAACAGATTGATATTACGTAATCTGCACTGGGACATGGAAGGGAACAGTGTAGCCAGCTGTTCATTGCCCCAGGAGTTCTTTGCACTCTATAAATCTAATCGATTACCACTTTAGCTTAACTAAGGACAAGAATGTAAAATGGGTAGACCTAGGAGAAAAAGTCACTAGATGGGAAAAGCAGGCAGAGTTAGAACTGTCAGAACAAGGAATACAAAGGCAGAAGTTGAATTGGATAACTCAGACCCACCCAGCCGTGCACTTGCAGTCTAGCAAGGACAGCTGATTAGCACTCCTATTAAAGGAGGAAGAGAATGCCTTACAGAATATACCAGAAACTCTTTGGTCAACAGGAAAGTCAGATGTAGGACTTATTCGTACAGCGGGACCAGTTACTATCATGCCAAAGTCAGCATTTAGACCACTGAAAAGACAGTATCCCTTAAGAAAAGATGCAGAGGTAGGAATCAAACCTATTATAGCAGCTTTACTTAAGGAAGGGGTGCTGGTAGAAGCTCCTGATTCACCATGTAACACACCCTTATTTCCTGTTAAAAAAGCGAATGGAGAGTAGCGTATGGTCCAACATTTACAAGTTGTAAATGACGCAGTAATACCAAGGGCACCTACGGTGCTAGACCCACACACTCTGTTGAATGATTTAAAACCTCAACAGAAATATTTTTCTGTGGTAGATATCAGCAATGCCTTCTTTTCAATACTGATACACCCTGACAGCCAATATTGGTTTGCATTCACATTTCAGAGGAAAAGGTATACATATACACGACTAACACAGGGATATTGTGAAAGTCCGACAATATTCTCACAAGAAATGGCAAGCAACTTGGCGGGATTTACCCCACCAAGAGGCAGTCAGATTTTACTTTATGTTGATGATATCCTGCTGGCGGCCCCCACCCAGCAAGATTGCAAAAGAAGATACCATAGCGCTATTACAACTTTTAGCCCCTGAGGAACATAAAGTAAACAAAAATAAACTGCAGCTTTGGAGAAAACAAGTTAAATACCTAGGATATGTAATATCCAAAGAGGGTAGGACATTAGATGAGGACAGAAAAGTAGTGATTTTACAAGCACCAAAACCCACTACCAAGAAGGAAATGATGTCCTTCCTGGGTACGACTAATTTTTGCCGGAGCTGGATTCCAAACTATGCCTTGGAATCTGCACCGCTGACTAACCTGATATATAAGAAGCCTATGGCAGCACAGGATTTGTTACAATGGACACCAGAAGTAGAATTTGCTTTCTGCAAACTGAAACAGTTAATAGCATCCTCATTAGTTTTGGGCTTACCAAACTATCATAAACGTTTTTTCCAAACTGTAGATTGTAAGCAAGGTTATATGACATTAGTGTTAACACAGCAGCATGGGGACAAGCAACGCCCTATTGCTTATTATTCATCACAACTAGACCCAGTGGCATGATCTTTACCCCACTGTGTACAAGCAGTAATTGCAGCTGCAATGGCAGTACAGGCTTCGGCCTCAGTAGTTTTGTTCTACCCTCTCACACTGAGAGTGCCTCATGCAGTCACGATTATTTTACTACAAGAGAAGGTAGCATATCTTTCCCCTGCTAGGCATCTTTCCTGTATGACTATATTGTTGAGCCAACTTCATATGACAACTGAACGATGCATGACTTTGAACCCTTCTACCTTGCTCCCAGCCCCTGCAGATGGCACACCACACATCTGCCTGCAGGCAATTGTGCAAAAGACACTGCCTAGAAAAGATTTTACGGATGTCCCCTTGGATGATGCCGAGGTGACATACTACATGGATGGCTCGTGCAAAAGGGGCCCTGCAGGACAGAACCTAGTAGGATATGCAGTAGTTTCTGATACTGAGATTATAGAAGTGAAACCCTTACCATACAATTTATCTGCACAAGCAGCAGAATTGATTGCCTTGACACGGGCATGTACCTTAGCAAAGGGTAAATGTGTGAACATTTTTACTGACAGCCAGTACGCTTTTTCTACTGTACATGTTTTTGCGCAACAGTGGAAAAATTAAGGAATGATAACATCTACTGGCAAACCAATCAATCATGCACAGTTTATTTTAGATCTTTTAGAATCTATTCGGTTACCTCAGAAAGTAGCTATTTGTAAATGCACAGCTCATACCAAGCAACAGTATAGGATTTCAAAAGGTAATGCGAGAGCTGGTACAGCTGCAAAGCAGGCAGCTTCAGAAGTATTTTTTTTGAATGAGGAATTACAACCCTCTGAGATTTTAGACTTAGAAATGCTAAAGACAATGCAGACACTTACTATGCAGGCTGAAAAATGAAAATGGGTAAAACGAGGAGCAATTCTCGAAAAGGGGCTGTACATCTCTAAAGAAGGGAAACCGATATTACCATCAAATTTGTTTAGATATGCAGCTTTGTTGAGCCATGGGCAATGCCATGTCTCAACAGGGGGGATGGTACAGCTGGTGAACCGAGTGCTCACGACATATGGATTCTTAAACTACTCTAAAAAAATTTTGTTTAATGTGCCACATTTGTAATAAATATCATGCACAAGGGGCGTTAAAGCCCAAGCAAGGGAGTTTCCCTATACCACCATATCCGTTTCATACTATCTGTATGGATTTCATAGAAATGAACAAATGTGAAAATAAGAAGTATTGTCTAGTCATTGCAGATATGTTTTCCAGATGGGTGGAAGCCTTTCCGACTAAAAATCCAGATGCGGCTACCGTAGCAAAAATTCTCATTAAAGAAATCATCCCTAGATTCGGCATTCTGGAAAGGATCTACAGTGACAACGGTACGCACTTTGTGAACCAAACCATAGAACAGTTAAGTAAACATTTTGGTATTCCTTTAAAGAATCATTGTGCATATCAACCACAATCAGGAGGGTTAGTAGAGAGGCATAATGGGATTTTAAAGAGTAAGCTAAGGAAGTTAATAGAAGAAACACACAGAAATTGGGTGTACTGTCTGCCCCTGGCACAGTTGAGCAAGAGAACTGTTCCAAATGGAAAAGGATTGACTCCTTTTGAAAAACTATTTGGAAGGGCTTATTATATACCTCAGTGGAAACCTCTCATGCCCACAGACCAGGAAGCTGACTGTACACTAGCAGAGTACATGAGAAATTTGTTGAATTCTAAACATCTGTTGCAGTCAAATTCTGTTTCAGATAAAGAACAAACCAGACCATCAGAAGTGGCAGTGACACCAGGTACCTGGATCTGGGTGAAAACAATAAAGAAGAATTGGACGTCACCAAAGTGGGAAGGTCCATATCAAGTGCTTCTGTCAACACCTACTGCAGTCAAGATCGCAGAGCATGCCTCGTGGATCCACCTGACGCACTGCAAACTAGTTAAGAACTTTGAACTGGACAAAAATCTTGTCACATGTCAAGAGGAAAAATGATAGAATCCAGAACAAACAGGAATGCAGAACAACCATTTCTTCAGAAGTATTGCATAATCATCCTGTTAACTGTACTAGTGACAATATTTTTTTTGTTGTGGCCATTCCTTTTTCCAGCCACACAAACTGAACTGAATAAACGTGAAGCGTTACTCATAAACTGGCACCCAAACTTTAACACTTACCAGGCAATTAAATATGTGTATGCTGAGACTTTCAATGTTTCGAATTGCTGGATTTGCACAGCTTTGCCAACAGCATACAGGGGATTATTAATGACTGCAGTCCCCCTAGGGGTCAACGACACCTGGGAAAACTTGATTTATGATACCTCAACCATTACATCACAAGATAAAATAGCATTGCACTTGTCTGTTCCACAAAAGGGAACTGTGTGTTTTTATAAAAATGATACTGCTCAGGTGGGTTGGAGCAATTGCAATGTGACTGTTCCTTATAAATGTTACACTAAAGCTAACAATGCAGGTTCTTATTGTAATACAAACTATGATTCATTTCTTGAATTGATGCACAAAACAATTGATGAAGTAAAACATAATTCTGTTCTTTATAAACAACTGTCTATAATTGATAGAAAAATGTTTCATGCAGGACAAGTGTATATTCATAGCAAAGTTACTACTAAAGTAGAGGACTGTTATTTTGTATGTGGCAGAAAGGCATACAAGTGGTTACCTGAGAATTGGTCCAGCAGTTGTTTTTTAGGATACCTGGTTCCGGCCATACGACACCACTGCAGTTTTACCTCAAGGAAAAATTCGGAATGTCTGAGAGGTCGTCAAGAAACCCGTTAAGAAACCTGAAAATCCAGTGGGGCAAATCGATGCATGCTGGAAAAACCATCATTCTATAGGTGACAAACTGACACACATGGACTTGAGTGACAGTGTTATATCGTGGGCAGGCATATCACCAGCATATGGAGCAGTGAAATCGATCTGGGAGCTGAGAAAACTGTCTAAACTTCTCAAAGTAATGAGCAATGCAACTTTTTCCGCTCTTGAATTGGTGACTGATGAAGTGAATGCCATGAGAACTGTAGTGCTTCAAAACCGCATGGCTCTCGACTTCACCCTAGCGGTGAGAGGTGGTACTTGCGCTTTAATCCAGGAGGAGTGCTGTTCGTATATTTCTGACCATAAACACGAGATAGACAATCACCTTGAGGTAATTCAGCAAGTGTCGGACATGACCAAACCAGGACCAAACCCACTGATGGACTTTTTCCAGAAATGGTTTGGGGGTGGGGTACCATCCTAATGAACATCCTGATTGCCATTTGTGTAGGAATGCTCCTATTGGGAGTATGTGTTTGCTGTGGCATCCCCTGCATGAAAAGGCTGATTAAAGACCTTATAAACATGTCAGTTTCTGAAACCTTATATCAAAGTGCTGAGATTGAAGAACTATTGAAAAACTGAAATGCTTTCATAAGTTTAAACTGAATGACTCTCTTAACTGCAAATCCTGAGTAGGAAGAGGTTAGGAGAAGAAAAAAACTGTTTATGCTTATTTTGAAAGTAGAATAAAAGTATTAAAAGGGGGGAAATGTCAGAAAAATATGTATTAGTGTATGTATTAGTAATATGCTTAGTGCATTTAAGGCTTGAAAAAGATTAACACATTTATTCTATTTCACACTGCATAAATCTGTGTGAATTGCAGAAGCTTTCTAACCATGTATTGTCTTGAAATATGCTCAGCTATTGCTTATGCTTTGGAAATTTACATGAAAGCAGATAAGTTTTGCTTGTGTCAGGAAATTAATGAATAGAACAATATTAATGTTATGAGACTTAGACAAGGAGTTCCGCTTGTGCTGTGAGAAAACACACAGCTGCAGAAGCTATAGATAATCAGAACAAAGACTGCTTGAAAATATGAACTGCAATCAGCATTTGCTTGTGTCTAAGTTAGAAAAGTACCTTGAAATGTAACACATGTATTAGAACTACACAATAGAAGTTTGTAACAGGCTAGGGCCCACCAAGGCCAGGTTGTTTTTCTCAAAATGTTTTTCATAAATCCAGTCGTATCAGCAGAAAATCTGAGTAACATCTGCGGTTTTGAAGCACTACAGTTCTCATGGCATTCAGTTCATCAGTCACCAATTCAAGAGCGGAAAAAGTTGCATTGCTCATTACTTCGAGAAGTTTAGACAGTTTTCTCAGCTCCCAGATCGATTTCACTGCTCCATATGCTGGTGATATGCCTGCCCCACGATATAACACTGTCACTCAAGTCCATGTGTGTCAGTTTATCGCCTATAGAATGATGTTTTTTCCAGCGTGCATCGATTTGCCCCACTGGATTTTCAGGTTTCTTAACAGGTTTCTTGATGACCTCTCGGACATTCCAAAATTTTCCTCGAGGTAAAACTGCAGTGTGTCATATGGCCGGAACCAGGTAGCCCAAAAAACAACTGCTGGACCAATTGTCAGGTAACCACTTGTATGCCTTTCTGCCACATACAAAATAACAGTCCTCTGTAGAACAATACTGAAAGTTGTGTTTGATTACATTAGCCATAGAAGGCAATGTCTTGTAGAACAGTATAAGAATAGCATACTTCCTGTTAGTAGTTAGGCAAAATCCTGTATTTTCATGTTTTTGTCTCCTTGCAGCAAGTTATTAAATGTACCTTAACTGAACCTTACGTGTATTGGTCTTTGAAGTTTTTTTTTCCTTTGACACACCTATAAAAAAAAATAAAATAAAATAAAAAGAGTAGGGGAAGTTCTTCAATGACCTGTCCAAATTTCTCCTACTAGTATAACTACCACCTCGAGTCTTCCCTGAAAAATGGCCATGAGCCTAGTGGGACTAACCCAGTCAACAAAAACTGCATGGATGGATAAATACATAAATTAAATAAATAATGAACATAGTCCTAAGCATTTATATTAATGCATCTTGCTGGTTTTGTAAACAAGACTTACAATGTGGGATTTGTTTTTAACACAGAAAAAGGCTGCTTGTGCTAGCTGAGTTGTGAAACATCTCCCTAAAATGCATTTGGCATCTGGAAATAAGAGACAATGGAGGGAAGTCTACAATGTAATTATGTACCACCAGAGTGACTCCAAGACAACGGAAGTGACCAAAGTGGAATAAGTAATGAATTTAATAACTCAAACAAAGGAATAAATCCAACTAGCAGATAGCAGCAGAAGCACACAAAAAAGCTGAGGATAAAAGAATAGTAACAAGAAAATGGATAAGAATTCTGCCCTGCAATTGCAACAAGAGACTAATACATGACTGCATTTTTCAAGGGTACCAAATCTTGACACTGAGAATAAGTTCTGACAGTGACTAGAATGCCATGTGAAGAAGTGATCATGTGTGAAGGTGGAAAACTTTGAAAGGAGGAGTAAATCCAGTTAGACTGAGTACTTTGTTCCCATTGCTTAATACTACGAGTAAGATGAGCTCCGTATTGAAATGTCAGGGCTTGACATGCCAAAAATGAAAAACAAAAATCCAGAAGTGTGAATATCAAATTTTTTAACAGGGGCCCCAGCATCCCTGTGCTGGGGGGAAGCCCTCGCATACCCCCAAACTGATATATACTATTCCAAGATCACCATTACGCAGAGAAAAAGAGAATATTCTGGGAAATGGATGCTAGTCTAGATTTTTTAGCAATTCAATTTGAACTGCATTTGAAATATGCTGATAGAACAAATAGGTGGGAATCGGTTTAAAACTTCAAGTGGTGTAAGAGAGGAAAAACTGAACAAATGAAAATAGAAATAGATTTGGTTTGTTTAACACCAAATAAGCTCTTTTACTGTGCATACATGTGATGATCATTTATAGACTGTTGAATGATATTCAGCTTGCTGTTATGAATCCATTGACTGACTGGGTTTGCATTAGTAAAGCAGCTAGTCAAGTCACTTGTGTGAGTTGTATGACGAAAACTTCATCACAAATGATACTTCTAGAATTTTAAATACAAAATGCTTGGCAAATGCTTTCCTTATTTTAGACTACATATGTTTTTAAATAATTTTATAGTTCTTTCCTTCATATTTTATGTATTTGAATAAATTAAAATGTTTGCAGTGACCACCAGAAATAAGATATTTTAAGTCATGATTGGTTGATCAGTGTTAGTGACGGTTTATTATGTTGTTACTAGTGTTAGTAATTCAAGCCAACTTTAAGTTTATCTCATAGTAATGTTTTTAATAGCCCATTACTGTGATATATTTAATTACAAAAGTCAGAGAGTGTTAACAGTAAAAACTGAAATGCCTCAGGTGCATTATTTTACTTCATAAATGCATGAATGTGTAGGTATCTTAGCCATGTATGTATGTATGTATGTATGTCCAAGTGTTACAATAATTACAATCAAGAACTAGATAATGTGCTTACAGAAGTATTAGTAACTTGTAGTTACCTAGACTTATATAACTGCCTTGTTTATTACAGAGAGGATACAATAACAACTGTATCCGATCATCTGCATTCAAGAACTACTGATTTAATGAGTATTGACCCAACATTGTGCAAATAAGATTTACATGTGCCATAACTGATATTACCATTGTTATTCAACTAAATTGTTTCCATGAATAAATAAAAAGGACAGCATAAACAGAAAAGGAAAAACTAATAACAAACAAGGAATATGGTTCAGAATGTGTTGTGGCAAATAATGCAACCAGCATTTATATAAAATGTTTAATGAACTTTAGTTTAGCAATTTCATCAGTATAAATAGGACTTCATCAGAAGTGATGTACTAAATGACAATATTTTAATTTAAATCACAAAATAGTGTAACAATCTAAAATCTGAAGTGGAAGAGGCTGGAGGAAAAGTTGAAGATAATGTAAAATGGTCAACACAAAGAAGAACTGATTAAATGTTTGAGCAGGATTTAAAACATACCACATAGAAGTATAGAATTACTGCATTTTTGGAGGATCCTTTACAAAATAGAAATGGATGGATAGCCAAACATTTAAAAAAAAAAAAAAACAATTTCAAGTTTGAGGTTTGATGAGGAACAAAACATATTATAGGATGATAGTAGGAAGTGAAGTATTGTCCTAAAATTACAGCTGACCTTAGAAAATACACAAATGAGTAATATGAATAGGGAAGTGCAAAAAAAAAAAAGGAAACAGAAAAGAATACAAGGGCAAAAAAGGAAACCTGCTTGAGGTTATTACCAAGAATCCACTTGGAAGATTTAAATATCTCAAAGAAGCATGAAGACAAATAATCTGTTGCTGGAACAAGCCAAAACAGAATAAATGATATTAAGATTAAAATTGAAAAATATCTAAACTTTATGAAAAGCAGAAAGAAACAGAAAGAAGGATGATATGAAATTGCAAAGAAATTAAGACCTAAAGACCAAGAAGACAATAGTATACAAGATATAAAGATCAAATACAAAAAAAAATAAAATAAAAACAGAGTAAATGTAGGAGAACATGAGTGTTTAAATTCTATATTAAAATAAAGACAGTCTGAGACAAAGTAAAAGAAAACTGATAATGAATAAAACAGAAAAAGAATGGAAAGCGTATAAGCTAAGTGTTAGGGTAGTTCAACACAGTTTAGCTGGTGTAAGTTAGAGCACTAGTGAGACCTATATGGAGTGTTAGTAGAAAACTTTGCAATTTATATCAGAATTCCAACTTAGATAAGTCTATTTTACTGAGGTTCATGAAGATAGAAGAGGCATATATAGTAGTGTAGAAAATAGATGTGTCTGGGCTATATCCTCTCGAGACAATTAGAACACCTAATAATTTAGTTTGGGTGACTGCTGATTTAATGGTGTTATTGGAGGAATGAATTTGGAAGGGAGATCACATGATTTGCTGGGATGAAAGAGCATCAGTTTAGTCTTGGGGGGTTAAGAATTAGTTGATATTCAGATAACCAAGATTCAGCTCCTGAGAAGAACTGTTGTGTCATGGAGAGGAGTTGATTTAGAGAGGGTGCAGTACAGATAAGTGTTGAGTCATCTGCATATTGAATGATGCAGGTGAGGGGAGTAGATGTGTGGAGTTGGTTAGTAAAAATACTAAAAAGTAGGGAACCTAGGATAGAACCTTGGAGAACACCTATATTGACAGGCAAACAGGAACAGAGTTCCTGTAGCCATTTTATAGCTTGCAGTTGGTCAGATAAGCAGCTATGGAGCCAAGTGAGAGAGGATTGACAAAGTTCAAGGGTAAAGAGTTCTTCAAGAGTTTGTGATGGGGAACAGTATCAAATGCTTTGAAGAGATCCAAGAAGATAGAAAAGACCAGTTGTTCATTATTTCTATGATGATAAATGGTATTAGTGAAGCTTAAAAGGACGTTAGTCGTACTGTGGTATGGGCATAATCCATGTTGTGTATTAGACAAGTGGTTATTAAATAGTAGGTAGTTTAGAAGCTGTCTGTGGATAAATGTTTCTAAAATTTTAGAGACGGGTGGAAGAACAGGGATGGGTTTGTAGTTAGATAGCTTGGTCGAGTTACCCCCCCCTTTTTTGCAAGGGAATAATATAGGAGATGTGCCAGTTTTGGGAGACATAATGTTCTAAGATAGAGTGGGTAATCAAAATAGTGATGGGATAGGCAACAGAGTCTGCAGCTATATTTAGAAATTCAGTAGGAAGACTGTCTGCTGCAAGGGTTGTTGGTTTGAGTTTGGAGAGTAATTTTGTCACTGGATAGTGTTGGAACAGCTGAAGGAATATTGAGCTGAGAGTTAGTAAGAGAATAAATGGAATTTGTAAAAAAAAAAGTGTTAAACTGTGTAGCAATATTGACAGTATTTGAAGTGGTAGAGAGGTTAGAGGTGGATGTATTACCAGAATGAAGAAGTTTTTTTATGGTGGACCAGAATCTTCTGGAATTGTTATGGTGCAGTAGCGGAGTGTTACGGTAATACATTTTTTTATTAAGTTTAACTTGGGATTTAGCTTTGTTGTGAAGTTGTTTGTATTGAAGTAGGTTGGCTTGATTATTGTTTGATTTCCAGGGAGACCAAGCAGTGTCTCTTTGTTTTAATAAATTGTTGTTGTCATTTGTTAGCCATGGTGCATAGTGATATTTTATTCTAGCAGTTCTACAGGGAGCTAGCTTGTTTAGATATCAAGGAAGGTGCCGTTAAAGTAGTGTACTGCAGTGTCAAGGGGAAGAGATAAAAGTGGTGTCCAATCACAGAGTTGTAACAGTGAAAGAAATGAGTGAGGAATGAAGTTCTGGTTATTACAAAGCAGGCTTGTCTGGAGGGATTCAGGTGATGTCCGATCAAGTAGGTAAGGTGATGATCACTGATGCTCTCAGAGAAGCAGCCTGACTAGAAAGTAAATGAAGGTTTGTTTGTGAGACTCCAGTCCAGTATGGACTGCCTGTTGGAAATATTGTCAGTTCTAGATGCTGTATGGATTACTTGAGTGAAGCCATGTAGGTTGATGAAATTGGTAGGATTTTCATAGTTATAAGAGGTTCAATCAGTATTGAGGTCATAAATAATGACAGTTTCCTGAGGATATCTTGAGGAAATCCAATGTAGTATATCGACAATTATTTTGGAGTTATTGCTGGGTTTAATATAAATAGCTATTAATATCTATTTTGATCTCTAATTTGGTAAACAGAATTTCTGCATTGCTAAATTCAGGACCATCAGGAATAAATGGTTCAAGTTTTAAGTTTTGCTTATACATTATAGCTACTCCCCCTCCCCATTTACTCTTTCTGTTGCATCTGTGAATGTTATAACCTGGAGGGTGAATTTCATTGTTTTTAATTTTGGGTTTAGCCAGGTTTCAGTGAGTACAGTGACATCAGGGGAATATAAGGATATGGAGGCATGAAGATTACGGACCTTGTTAACAATGTTTCTTAGGTTCATATTAAGTAGGAGGAGTTTGGAGCCTTTGGGGCGATATGGATTCCAGAAAAAGTAAGCGAGTTTGGAGGGATAGGTTATGAATGAGTATTAGTGGGGCCAGCATTTGGGTGGATGCCTACACTGAGTTTTAATTGAATGGTTAGGTATGTTAGTGTCTTAGTTAGTTTAGATAGAATTTTTGAATACCAAAGAGACAACTGACACTTAAGGAGAGTTGAAGGAATTTGTGTGTGAAATAGTCAATGTAAGATGTGTTGTGTAAATCAGAGGTGATTTCAAAATTAGCATGTAGTGATTGATGGAGAGGGGTGAAGTTATGGTGTGGGCGCAAGTATAGTTATGTTGCTGACAGTGACAGGAGGAGAGATGGCTGACAAGTATAAGGAGAGAGAGGCTAATTGTGTAAAATGTAATAGTGTTTAGGTGTAAGTAAGGTACGGAAGTAGTCATTGTTTAGGAAGAAAAAGAAGTGCTGTAGGATGTAGAGAGAATTGAAGCAATGAGTTAGTATTTAAAGGATGGAAGTATAGAGAAAAAAGTTAGAAGATGTGCTTACAGGTAATGTAAGTGGAGATGAGAAGTTGATTGAATTTAATTTAGTAAAATTATAAAAAGTATGAAAGAAAAGGTGATGGTGTGTGTAAGAAGGTATAATGCATAAAGAGGAAGGGATAGTATGTGTAAGAGGAGGATGAGGGACAATATAGTGTGTGTAAGCAGAGGATGTGGGAGATAAGTGGTGGTTTGTGACAGGGTGAGATAGATTAGTGGGAGGAAGTAGGTGTAGATAAATGTAGGAGTAGTGGGGCCGGTAGGAATTTTGGGGCAGGAGAAGGAAGAGAAGTGAGCCTGAGTGTAGCGAGGGCAAATGGAGTGGGATAGACCAGCGTGTGACAGACTAAATAGAAGGAAAATAAATTAAAAAAAAAAAACCACTCAGTGCAACTGTAAATAGAGATAATGGGAAGTAACGGCAGAGTACTGTAAGATAATCTGGGTAAAGGAGAAAAAAGGACAAATAACAGGAAAACTAAATTAGTGCAGAGACCAGAAGGGAAGGATTACAGATAGTTTACAAGTGGGAATATAACTTTAAATACAAAGAGAGACTGGTAAGGTGGAGAAGTGATAGTAGCATGGCAACAGTTATGGCTTGGTGAAATTCTCTCAGCTGCACACGCACAGATTAGTTACAGGAAAATATGAGCAAATAGCAACATACTTAAACTAAAAAAATGCAATATGCAGGACTTTATCCTGACAGCATTAAGGAGACAAGTTTGGGATCAAGCTGGGGAGAAGAGCGATCCGCACTGTAGAATTAGCTGGTGCAAAGCGTAAACTAATAAAATGCAATATGCAGGACTTCAGTTTGATGTCAGTAAGCAGGCAAGCTTGGGAAAAGGCTGGGGAGAACAGTGAGCCGCACTGTTGTTTAGGCAAAAAAAAAAAGTTTTTTTTTTTTAA